>NC_090202.1:300000-410000 GCF_033026475.1 Channa argus | reverse complement strand
TGTGTGTGTGTGTGTGAGAGAGACAGCTGGTTTACCTTCTTCAACCTTTATTGTGCCCAAAACTATTAAAAACACATAGGTGAGTCATTGTGAACTGGCTGACATGATTCTTCATCCCCATGTAGACACACACACTAGTTTATTTTTATTCCTCCCATATTCTTCATCCTGCTGTATTATATACTCACTAAAACACAAAAAACATGTGGAATTACTCCATCACTGAAAAGAATCCTCACAAATGCACTGTTTCCACCTGATTGGCTGTTAAACACTAAACACACAGCAGCTTTATTTAAAAATGATACATGAGGTGTTAAGGTATTGTGAGATGCACATTGCAAACTGTCAATAGCCTTTGCCCTAAATTCTATGCTTAAGTATCTCTGTTAATCTCCACCACATTCTGAATTTGCATTTAATATTTCTAATACATAGATGGATAAATGGTTACTTTATTGATCCAGAGGGAAATGTAAGGCATCCAGTAGCTTTTCCAGCTTAAACTGCTCAAATAGACCAAATATAATCTGCATAAAGGATGAATAAGACAAAATAAAATGTGAATATACACAGTAATACATAGTAGTAGTAGTACAACCTTATGCTGAGACAATAAACCAAGTTAGCTTAGTATAAAAGTGTATTATGATTATATCTCAAGTTGTATTTAGACATAGTTGTATGTTATCGATTGCTTTGTAAAACTAAACTAATAACACTCTGAATAATCCTGCTGAGTATTGATTTCCTTAAGGAAAATGACACTGTGCTGCTCAATACATCAGTTGAGACCATTTTGACAGTATTTTTTTCTGTTAATATAAATTCAACATTCATTATCATTTTTCCCCAACAGTAAAACACATGAGTGGCTTTGAGAATTTACCAAAGCTTTGGGTTTCTGTGATGAATAAGATGATGATGAAGAACTTGCCTAGTCCTTTTTCCTTAGAGACGCTTTCTGAAGTTGTCCTATGCAGCCCATACATAGATGAAATAATTTTTTGTCTGAGCTTTGTTTGACTCTCAAAAGACACCAGTGGTTGTCAGCAGACGTGCTCCTGTTTCTCAATAGCTGAAAAAGCCAAGTTAACATGATGAACTGGTCATTAAACAATGACAATGTGACAATTAAACAGGAAGTATCTGAAACAAAGTCATCGTGGGGCTTGTTACGTTGGTAATGCTGGTGACAACACACAATGTAATATCCACTAATTTCTCAGAAATATCAGAAATAAAATCACAGCACTATAAGCCCCCTTTGAACTAAGAAGCCACAGATGCAGAAACTAAATCACAAACCTCTCGATGACACACATTCCCCAACACACTTATGTAACAACTCTAAGACATCGTATCCATACACGGAGTCAATGAACCATATGTTCTGATCAAGGCAGCACAGTCGTCAAGTGGTTAGTCTCACAGCTAAAAGGTGCCCAGTTTGAATCCCATTCGGCTGCAGTCTTCCTGTGTGGAGTTTGCGTGGGTTCCCCCTTGGTCCTCCGGTTTCCTCTCACAGGCCAAAGACTGTTGCCCAGTGACAGCTGGGATAGGCTCCAGCCCCCTCTGACTCCGAACAGGATAAGTGGTTACACACTTTTCTACATCACAATCCCGAGTGCACATCAACCCTGGCTTTTAATTTCTTTATCTGGAGCTTCATTGTGCACAGAAACCATCAGATGGTTTAAAAACATAAATACTTACTCTGTATATGCTCCTAATAAGTGAACTGTGGAGAGCAGTACAGTAAATACAGCGGGGTGAAAAGTCCACAAGGAAAATCTGCAATATTTTTCTGTAAATCTGAAAATTATCACAAGGTTTAGAGACACAAATAGGTCTGAAATTCTGAGTTACTTCCAGGTCTGCAATCAAATTGGAGCAAATTGTATGTATGGCATTGTACAAAGATCTGATCACCTTTAGTTTTTAACCACTGATATGAAGCCATATAGGACTCTGGTGGATCAGAGACCTGTTTAAGTAAATCAACAGCTGGGCCTCAGGTTTCCAGCAGGACATGGTGTGTAAGTAGCATTATGACAGTGGGGTCATCAGGGCATCAGAAGAAATGGAAAGTGACAAATGAGGGACTCTAAACTGATCCAAAGTCTGATCTGACAGACCAAAACCAAACCGTAAGAAGATCAGTTCATAAAGCTTTGTTCAGGCATCACAACATGAGACTCTAATCAGCAGAAAGACAAAAAAAAGCTGTCAAGGCTTTTAGAGACTTGTCCTCTCATCTCTCAGTGGACCACACAGTAGGGAAGTGATGTAAATGGTGTTTGACAGTGGGACAGAGTCAGGAAGCGGAGAGGTGACCACTGTGTGAGATCTATGAGCATTTAGTTTAAAGCCACCCTGTTTGTCTTGTTGGACCAAACTAGAAGCACTGGGTTCTGAATGTTAGTTCAGCTTCCGTCACTGTGCTCTCTCTGGCTGTGAGTGTTGATGCAGCCATGTGGAGTTAACCCACAAAGGTTTGTTTGGATGTAATTGCTGTGAAATAAGACCATTTTAGAACCGTTCACTGATAAACCATCGATGGGACTAAACACTTGTAGATTGTAGCTAAGTACTTGTAGTGATCTCAGTGTTACTGTCGCCCCCACAGGCCACCAGAATGCTATGGAATTTCCACGGTGAGTTCCTCTTTACTCATATATGTATCTCCTAACACACACAAAGGGCTGATTTTAAAGGACCACACCTGTGTTTTAAAGGGTCAGTTCTGCTCATGGCAGCACCAGCTGTAAAAAGTCTTGACAACATGTTGTGTTCTTTACCATCCAGTGAAAACACAACCTTCATAAGACTGAAACAGGTAGAACTGCAAGCTCACGTGTGCAGGACTCCTTATCTTTGCAGATAACTCTCGGTACTTTCCGACTAATGACCACTAATCACACGTCTTCATAAACGAGGGTTTATCTCTTCCAACTCTATCAACCCTGCAGAGTTATTGGTTCTGTCTGTCACACTGGTCTTTAGGCTGCATTGGCATAAAGTGACGCTCGAGCTGAACTTTGCTTCGGTCAGTAGTGATGAATACTGTGGACTACCTCCAAAACATCGGTGTGGTTCTTTGAAAGGTTTTAAACGGACTTTGAGGATTCTAGTTTTTTTATGAAAGAGGAAACAGTCCCAAGGCTGATAGATTTCTGTTTGCTGTACACTGAAGACATTCGAGTTTAAAAGTTGAAGATTAGACAAATTTTGAATTTGTGCTTTTATTTGATGGTATATATACATCTAGATATGCTAAACAGCATAGAGCAAAGCTCGATTTGTGCATCAGAGCAAAAGTTTTGGGAAACAAAATCTTACGATTTAATTAAAATCCATTCTTTCCATAAACCACATATTAAGTTAATTAAGAAATTGAGTTTTTCTTCTTTATATTTCCTTTTTTAAGCTTTTACTCTTATTCTCTTACATATGTGTGTTTAGGAGGTTTCTACCTTTAAGTTTTTCTTCAGTAGGTCATTTCCTATGTTGAGTTGACATTGTATTTTGAATTTTGTCTTACTGCATGATAAGGCTCCTCACAGTATTGATGTATGAGCAGATCCTTTCTTCCTCCACACTTTGGTTTTTCCATCACTTTGGTAATAGTCCATCAATTTTGAATTTTTTTTTTTCAACTTTTCTGATCTTCCTGTTGATGAGGGGTTTAAATCCTGTGGTTTGGCCTTTATGTCTGTATTACTGCTCATGAAGTTTTCTTCAAATGGTGGTTTTATGTTTTTCTTCACAGCCTCCACAAGGTTTCTGTCATCAGTTCTTTCCCGTAGCTAACCTGTCCTTTGGATGTCACTCAGTACACCAGTGGTTTCTTTGTTTCTCAGGACATTGCACATTGTTGTATTGGCTATGGCTAATGTCTGTGCAGTCCCTGATCCTTTATCTCTTTCTTGTTGGTCTTCTTCCTAATTTATTCTTTTTAACAACCCCTCAGTAACCAGAAACACGGCAGAGTCTCAAATGCCAGTGCTTTTTACTCACCTAAAATTTGGGTGAGCTCATCCAAAAGTTGCAATCTGCTAAATTCTTTAGACACATTTAGACAGAAATACCATCAAATAAAAGCCAGTATACAGCAAAACACAAATTCACTGGCCTTGGTGTTCCGTTATTTTTGCAGGAGACTGTATATTTAATTGTATTTTATGAAATACAATTTGCTATCCCACACTGTCATATTGATCTATTTCCCTTTTGTTCTTACTTCAGTTTTACCTTCAATCCAAAGGAAGGGATTGATAATCCAGCTTTGGTCATCACAGATGATCATGGTGATGTTTGATATGCTTGTCTTTACACACACACATTCTTCAAACCTTCTCTCCTAACATCAATTCTCAGTGCAGCCTCTCCATGTGTTGTTGATGTGCAGAGTTGGATCAGAGGGTGGTGCCCACACTGCACCAGCTGAAACGCTTGGAGGGACAGAGCTTTGGCTTTCGTCTGCGCCGGGACCAGAGCGGCCGGGGATTTGAGATCAGAGATGTGGAGCCGTGGAGTCCTGCAGAGCGCAGTGGTCTCAAAGATGGCGACCGAGTGCTGGAGGTCAACGAGGAATATGTGGACAACATGGACTTCTATAGGGTCTGTGTCCATAATTCAGTAGTCTATCTGCTGCCAACAGCAACATATCATGTAATGACTCTGTTGTATTTGTGCCTATAGGTTAGTGAGTTAGTCTTTATTTCAATGAATTAAAAGACAAACACATTTTAAGTGTAAAAAACAATAAAAAATAGTCCTTTGTAAAACGACTCTATAGGAGGCAATTCCATTGCATTTTTCCACTTCAAAATCAAACTGAGATTCCATTTCCTCAATCTGCTATATTATGCTATGTCCAAGAATTCTTTAAAATGCGATACGTCTTCCCATTTTCTTAACTTATCGTTAACATTATTCCACAGTTTGATCCCTGCTACATCACTTTTACCCTGGTTGGATCATAATAATCAGCTCTGTGAATAATTCAAATTGCGTGTTTTTGAGAAATAAGAAAAGAAAATACAATTTGAGATTTCCTACAGCTCCACACCACGTGTCACATGTCATATTGCAGTATTAAAGTAATGGGGCCACGAAGACTTTCACTTGATCATTTGTGTTTGTCTGAAATTACCTACCAGGTAGTAAGGAAGATCCAGTCCTGTGGCTTACATCTGTTTCTCCTGGTGCTGAGAAAAGCAGAGTATCAGCAGGTATGTACAGTATGAGGATTAGCATCACCACCTACAGGGACAGACACAGGAGAAATCACTTTAACACATTGTCACATTCTTTATTTCACTAGTTATTGTAGATTAGTACTGAAGAGATGAAATTAGGATTTTAAAGTTTATAAAAAAAATTTCTGGATGAACCAAAAATGTCTTAAAGTAAGTAATTTTATCTAGTCTTTGGCGCTAGGAGCCAGCACACTTCATCATATTCTGCAATACATTTCTCATGATTGACAAAAGGAGGATATAATGAAAATAGTTACATAGTGATAAGTATTCTGCATGATGCTGCTCCTCAAATTAAATCTTCCTGCTGATGTCACTCTTTTCCAGGCAGTGTCTTTAGGTGTGGACATACAGCTGCTGGCCAAGGCGTCCAAAGGGGACTGCTGGTCTAGACCCAGACTATGTCACATCAGGCGGCACCCGGAGCATGGTCTAGGGTTTACCATCACCTTGGTGGAAGGTACAGACACATTTACAGCATCTCTGAGGACAGTATACAAACAGCTCCTGTTTCAGCAGATGGTGTAATGATTTGATCCTTTGATTTGCACTGATGTTTGTTAATTACAGTAGTAGTAATACATGACAGAAAGAAAGTTATCTTCAGTAACATATTTGATATATAACATCTTGTTCACTTTGAAATTTGCCAAACCCGTTAAGAACAAATTAAAGAACTTTATAGGACTATAGGACTTTATATTTCAATGTAAAACACCAGAATCTGTTCTGGTGTCAAATACGAACAGTATTATGTAATAATAACGTTTGAGCCTCAGGCAAGAAAATTAGATAAGGAAATGTTCTGATTTATTGTTCACAGTAATAAGTTGCTTTATAGTTCATAAATGATAAAACATCAAACTTATTTCACACTAATGCAATTTGCAGTTTCTTTTGCGTAGTGGAAAAATGACTGGTTAATTATTCGGTGATTACTGGGCTGTAAGTTTGTTTTGTTACCGTTGACCCAGTGGCAGAAAACATGAGGCTGAGATTGATGTTAAATGTGACTCTGTGTTTAGGTACATTGCTCTGAAAACAATGTTGGTTGTTTCAGTTTCCTTATACTGTACTCGCCCCTTTTTTATTTATTATTTCTATTAATGATCTTGACCAAACCACGTCAAATGTAATTTTTTTTTTATGCTGATGACACTGTTATGGTAAATGTTCTGCACTTATATAGCACTTTCTACCTATTGGCACACAAAGCGCTTTACACTGCTTCTTATTCACCCATTCACACTCACAATCACACTCACACACACTCACACACCGATGGGGGAGCTGCTATGCAGCTGGCCAACACTCACCGGGAGCAACAAAGTTGGGGTTTAGTGTCTTGCTTAAGGACACTTCGACATGTGACCGGAGGACCCGGGGATTGAACCAACAACTGTGAGAACTTTATTTAGCCTTCTCTATATAAGCCAAAGGCGACAGTGGAGAGGAAAAACTCCCTTTGTTGGACAACCGCTCTACCTTCCATTGCAATGTATTCGTAGGCTCTTGGGAATCTGCAAAAAGCATTTATTTGCATTCATGTATTCAGTCAGAGCTTGATGAGCCTACAGTAAGCTGCCATTTAATGCTGACAACACTAAATTCACATTGTTTTCTAAAAGAAAAACTGCAACTTGAAACAACTAATTAAAACTGTCTCTTCCTTTAATTCTGTCTGGGTTTTAATTGACAATTCTTTCTTTAAACCTCACATTGACAACCTCATCAAAAAAAACAAGCATTGCTTCTTCTTTGAATCAAGAAAAAAGTTACATTAAAGCTACATTTCTACCACTGCTGTGATACTGTGTACATGCAAACCTCACTTGAGCATCTTAAAGCCATAGACACATTTTATCAAAGTGCCTTCGGATTCATCACTGGTTGTTCTTTTAGAACTCACCATTGTAGGTTATATTCTTTTTCTGGTCTACATCAGTTGCTTTGCAAAGATCAACTCACTGGCTGATGATTATAAACAAGACCATCTTACAGATTTGCCATCATATTTGGTGTCCTTATATATCCTATTTGTGCTTTGGCTTATGATCATAAATGTCCCAAAATGCTTGTTTAATGCACTGAATTTAGTCCTTTTGAAGCTCATTCCAAGTAGCAGGAGTAGAAATCTTAAAGGAGAACGTAACTTAAACCTACTTTCTAAAGAAATCACTAAAATCGAGTGAATGTTTGTGTGTCTTGAATTGTTTTGTTGTTAATGCTGCTGTCTGGGCCAAGTCTCTCTTAAAATGAGATTTGAAATCTCAGTAAGATTCTTATCCGGTTAAATAACATATCTAACTATCATTTCTTGTCAATTCAGCACCTTGAACTTCTCAGTAGAGTCACTGGTTCCACTGCCCTTCTCTCAATACATCCTCTTGTCATTTATTAATAGCTGAGAGTAATTGTCTTTAAACTCTTGTTACAAAGTACAACTGTTTTATATCACATGGCAATGATACTAATGACTAACTGTTGATGACTAATAACAGTATGGACGTATCAACAGGTCGGAAAGGCCAATACATGGTGAGCACAGTGAGTCATGGTCCAGCAGAGAAAGTTGGTGTCTGCAGTGGAGACAGACTGATCTGGATCAATGGAGTCGCAGTGTCCACTCTCACACATGCTGCTCTCAGCAGAACTGTACGAGTCCAGTTTCCTCACTCACATCTTGCCTCAGTGCTTTTTTAGCTTGACAATGAATCCTGCAGTGTGTCTGGTTCTCAGGTGAAGAAGACTGGGGACACAGTGACTGTGCTGGTCATAGACAGTGACAGTGAGTCGTGCTATGTGAGGAGAAAGATGCCCATCCTGCCTTTGCTGGCACAATGCTGCAGCCTCCCGCATGCTGCCAAAACCATGCACCTGGTTAAAGGAAACGATGGGTACGGATTCCTGCTGAGACAAGAGAGACTGGCAGGTTCTCGACGGATAGGTGAGACATACACTGATGGAAACATCACTTGCTTCGCTGGTATTCACAGCTCTGCATTTTCTATAGACAAATGCTCCATTTAAACATGACACCACAGCTGTTTTGATATTAAAACTATTAACACTACAAACAGCTGGTAATGACAAGAATTATAAAAGAAGAAGCTAGAAAAATATATACGTGTTAGTGAGCTTCTACCACACACAATTAATATTTTGTCCCCAATAATAAATCTGAAACGGCAGCAACAGCATCATAAAGTGTTTAGGGGACATATGCAGTGATATTAAGACGCTGCTGCATTGACAGTTGTAGTAACTCTACACTGTATACAACATTATCAGTACAAATCCCAGGTAGTAACAGGCATGTTAGGTTTTTAACACCAGTCAGAGTTGAAGTGTTGCTCCAGATGAAGGGATAGAGGAAACAATTTCTAGACTCTCTCCATTATTCAGCACAGAGTCTCAAATAAATAATTTTATCAATATCATTTTTTTGTTTGTTTGTTTTGTCCTTTCGGCTTATCCCATGAGTTCAGTGTCGCCACGATCATTGTCCACATGTTGGTTTGGCACAGTTTTATGCCGGATGCCCTTCCTGACGCAACCCTCCCCAATTTCTACTGGGCTTGGACCGGTACTGCACAGATGGGGAGGGGGATGGGCTGTAAGGGGTTCAGTGTCTCACCCAGAGACACTTTTATTACTATCATAATGAGAAAAATAAATAGCATTATATCAACCACAGTGAAAAATCTAAATAAACATATAATGCCTGTTTTTGAATCATGTCAACAAAGCTCACGTTGATACGCACTCATTCCCTCGTTACAGTGTAACCTCTGCATTTGCACCTAAACACTGTATATATAAATTAGACACCTAAAAATAACAAATCACTTGTGTGTGCGTATATTTACACAATGATATTGTTGGTACTCGATACAATACAATAAGGGACACAACAATAAATATAAAATGCAATAAATACACAGGTTTAAAAGTAAAGAGAACATACCATATAATAAAGAAACAATTTAAAAGAAACAGAAAACAGACATTGTGAGAATGTTGATAGGTGCTAAGTGCACATTGTTTTGAGGTAGAGGAAAACGAGTTCTTGACTGTATAATTGTTGGGGGGTGGTCAGTCATTGTTAGCAGTCCTCATGGCCACTATGATGGATGAAGTTCTTGCTTAGTCTGGTGCTGTGAAACTTGATTGACCTGACGGCATCAGGTCAAAAAGTTGATGGGCGAGATGTGAGTGGTCCCCAGTGATGCCCTTACTGAGGCAGGGGGATCTGGGCATGACGTCCAGGGAGGGCAGAGGTTAGCCGATGATTTTTGTGCATTGTTAATACCCCTCCCCACAGCTTTCTTGTCTCATGCTGTGGAGCCTGTGTACCACACTCCCAGACAGTATAGTAATGCATTTTTTCTGAAAAAGGAGCAAATCAAATGTTGCTTTTCAACACTGCTTGTGAATATTGAAGAGCTTCTGAATCTCTTTATTTATTCCTTAAAGCTCCTGTATCTTTTTAACGGGGAAATTTTTGCAGGAAGACAAATGTCAAAACATAGAACTCAGTTTGTTTGGGTTTTCACCAGGGGCTTTTATTTTGTAGTATATCAAGCCTACTTCCTGTTAGTCTTTTCATTTTCTTTATCCATCTCGTTAGTCATGATTAGCTTCACCTGTTTCTGCTTATTTTAGCACAGCTCCCCCCACAGTCCCCTTCCAGTTCGTCTGTTTTGTTCACACTGACTCAGTTTTTAATGAAGTACTGATCCACTGTTTGTTTGTCTAATATTCTTATTTCCATCAATGTTCTGTTGTCCTCCCTTGGACTGCCTCTCTGTTCGTCTTTTGTAAATAAACCCTTTTTATTGTCCGTCCTCTAATCCTCACCTCTCCTGGTTCCGAAATATAATACACACCTACTACACAGCAGAGTAAAATGTGAAACCAATGGTTGTCTCAATGAAAAATGACATGTAGAAAAAGACTAAATTAACGTTAAAGAAAACAGCACATAGTATCTAATTAACACTTCACACACAGAAATCACATGTACTTATCCAAACCTGCTGTGACCCAGTTCATGTGCTGAGGGAGGTGGATGTGGGCAGTCCAGCTGAGGAAGCAGGGATGGAGGATGGAGACCTGCTCTTGGCTGTCAATGGAGAACCTGTAGAGTCCGCAGAGCATGAGGACATTGTGAAAAAGATCAGGCAGAGTGGTGATGAAGTCATCCTCACGTCTATATCTGCACCGGGACGAGACTTTTACAGAGAGGTAATTTAGTGAGCTCAGTGTGATGGCTACAGACAGAGTATCAGTACTTGTCTTAAGCTGCTTCTTTTTGTTCTTCTGCAGTTAGGAATTTCTCCACTGTTGTTCCATGAAGAATGTACCTTCCTGAGTGACACACAGCAGAGTGTCTCCCTTTGCACTAACAACCAGAGGGAAGCTCTTCCCACAAATAGAAGTCTGACTTCCCCCACCTTTTCTGCTCAGGACCCAGAGATGATGGACTTTGCTTTCCACTCAGACTGTGTCCCAAATCACTCGAGACCTTTAAACACACAGGTACGATCCTAGGGTTCCTTCTCTATATAAGTGGTTGTCAATCCTGGTCCTCAAGGACCCCTGCTCTGCTTGTTTTCCTACTACCCCTACCTTGCCCACTGCTGATTAGAGCAGTGATCCGCTGTGTCCCTGGCAACAATACTGTGATGCGTAAATTCATGGCTAAAACTCTGTCAACATAGGAAAGAAATAATTTAATAGACAGAAAGTATTAAAACACAGCTGTGAGTGACCCCATTAATTCAATTCAATTTCAATTCAACTTTATTTATATAGCGCCAATTTACAACAAAGACATCTCAACGCACTTTACAGAATAAAGTCCAGACTACACAAGTATGTAGAAGCAACCCAACAAATCCCCCTTGAGCAAGCAATAGGCAACAGTGGAGAGGAAAAACTCCCTTTAATGGGAGAAACCTCCAGCAGAACCAGGCTCAGGGTGGGTGGCCATCTGCCTTGACCGGTTGGGGTGAGTGGAAAGTGGAGAAAGAAAAGAAAAGAGCAACGAAAAGCAACAACAAAAGAACAACAAAAAACAACAACAAGAAACGCAACAACAAAACAACAAAAAAGCAACAACAAAGCATTGTACATGTTGGTAGGACACAAAATCAATGGCATACAGTGGTGACAAATAAATGTATAGAGAAAAGCTAGTTAGGGTTGAGTGAGCAGTTTTAACTTTAAGCTTTATCAAAAAGGAAAATTTTAAGCTTAGTCTTAAAAGTAGAGAGGGTGTCTGCTCCCCGAATTTGGATTGGAAGCTGGTTCCACAGGAGAGGAGCTTGATAGCTAAAGGCTCTGCCTCCCATTCTACTTTTGCAAACTCTGGGAACCACAAGTAGGCCAGTATTTTGGGATCGAAGTGGTCTAATCGGGCGATACAGAACTATGAGATCTTCTATATATGATGGAGCTTGACCATTAAGAGCTTTGTATGTAAGG
Organism: Channa argus; assembly: GCF_033026475.1. Taxonomy (NCBI): domain Eukaryota; kingdom Metazoa; phylum Chordata; class Actinopteri; order Anabantiformes; family Channidae; genus Channa; species Channa argus. The sequence goes on along the minus strand of NC_090202.1, from coordinate 398,247 downwards.
AGGAGGGTTTTAAATTCTATTCTAGATTTAATAGGAAGCCAATGCAGAGAAGCTAGTGAAGGTGAAATATGATCTCTCTTCCCTAATCCAGTTAGCACTCCTGCTGCAGCATTTTGGATTAATTGAAGGCTTTTTAGAGAGTTATTAGGACACCCCAGAAGTAGGGAATTACTGTAGTCCAACATAGAAGTAACAAATGCATGGACCAGTTTTTCGGCATCACTTTGAGACAGGATGCTTCTAATTTTAGCAAAGTTCCGTAGGTGGAAGAAGGCTGTTCTAGAGATTTGTCTTATATGTGACGTAAATGCCAAATCCTGGTCAAAAATAACTCCAAGGTTCCTCACCGCAGTACTGGAGGCCAAAGTTATGTCATCTAAAGTAACTATATTGTTAGACAGCATATTTCTCATGTTTTTAGGCCCAAAGAGGATGATTTCAGTTTTGTCTGAATTTAGAAGGAGGAAATTGTAGGACATCCAGGTCTTTGTCTTTTAGACATGCTTCAAGTTTGACTAATTGGTTAGTATCTTCTGGTTTCACAGATAAATAGAGCTGGGTATCATCTGCATAGCAGTGGAAGTTTATGGAATGTTTCCTAATAATTTTGCCTAAAGGTGACATGTACAGATTAAAAAGTATTGGTCCTAACACAGAGCCCTGTGGAACTCCATAGCTAACTTTGGTGCATAAAGAGGAGTCATCATTAACATGAACAAGTTGGAATCTGTCTGACAGATAAGATTTAAACCAATGTAATGTGGTTCCTTTAATCCCCAATCCATGTTCTAGTCTCTGTAATAAAATGTTGTGGTCAATGGTGTCAAATGCGGCACTAAGGTCTAGTAAGACGAGTACGGACACAAGTCCATTATCTGAAGCGAGGAGAAAATAATTGGAGACTTTTACCAGTGCTGTTTCTGTACTATGATAAACTCTAAATCCTGACTGAAAGTCTTCATACAAATTATTCCTGTAAAGGTGATCACATAATTATTCTGCAACTACTTTTTCAAGGATTTTAGAAATAAACGGGAGATTTGATATTGGTCTATAGTTGGCTAAATCACCTGGATCAAGACAAGGTTTTTTAAGTAATGGTTTGATTACAGCAACTTTATAGGCCTTTGGTACATAGCCAGTTTCTAAAGATAGGTTAATCAAATCTAATAAGAACGTGTCTATTAAAGGTAGAACATCTTTAAGCAATTCGGTTGGAACAGGGTCTAAAAGACATGTTGTTAGTTTTGAGGAGGCGATAGTTGAACTTAGCTCAGTGAGATCTATGGGTGAAAAGCAGTCTAACAGGGATTGGGGCCTTATTGAGGATTCTAGAGCTGTTGTACATGAAGATCTATCTGTAATATTTGTAGGGAGGATCTTTTCCCTAATGGCTACAATTTTATCAGTAAAGAAAGTCATAAAGTCATTGTTGCTCAAAGTTAAGGGAAAACTAGCCTAAACAGAACTATGGCTCTTAGTCAGCCTGGCTACAGTGCTGAACAGAAACCGGGGGTTGTTCTTGTTTTCCTCTATTAGTGCGGAATAATATGCTGTTCTGGCATCACGGAGAGCTTTTTTGTTTTAAATTAGTGGAACGCCACTTCCTCTCTAACTTTCGTGACACCTGCTTTAAGCTGTGCATTTGTGAATTGTACCATGGAGGTCGGCTCCTCTGATTCACTGCCTGACAACAAAACAATTATATATATAAGAACTCGTTCCACCAATTATTTCCACAGAACACGGTAAGCAGCTGTGTACCTCCACAGCTTTCCACGACTACCTTGTGGCTCTTGCCCATCCGTTCGCCCCCAAAAACTGCCAAACAAAATATAATTTCCTTGACAACTGGTTAGGCAAACTCTTCATAGGCAGTTATGTGATGTTGTTGATGACGTCATCACTTAGCTAACACAGATAAAAATCCCATTGGCTCATACATACCTGACCCAACTGTTCTCCAATATTAGAAACAATCAGAATCATAAAACAGTTTATTGCTAGGCACAGTTAAGAACACTTAACAGTACGTGTAATTTGTCTTTGAGTCAGGTGCAAACACATAATCTAAAATATAAAGATAAAATCAAAGGTGTGACACCCAACAAATATGATAGCTTCTTATTTTATTTGGATTTTATTCTATGTACAGAAAAGTGAGTGTGTATGTATTACTATTAACTTAATATTGGAAACAGCTAAATTACTTATAATCTAACAACAAAAAAATATGCTATATAATGTATGAACATGATTAGTCTCTTATTGCCTTCGTTCTTCTGATGTCAGAAGTCACCAGCACTTGATACACTGTAGGAGATCAATCTGATTCTTGGAGAAGACGGACCTCGGTTATGGGTCTATCAAACTCGTTAGTCTTCGTTTTGATACAAACCTGGTGGACTAGACCATGTTCAGCTTTTAATGTATGGATGATTTTGTTAATTACCCATGAGCCTCGAGATGCTGATTCATCAACAATCAACACAATCTGTCAATCAACTCCAACATTTCCAAAAGATGTCTGCCATATACTGGACTTGTCTCCATCTAGCAGCAGGCATAGAGATCCTCTTTCTGGAAGGTTCCTGAGGGTAGGTGGTTGGGTTTTTAAGAGAAGGTGATTTGAGTTAATGCCTCCAAGTCATTTGGATCATTGTAATTTGATAACTACCTGCAGGGCTGTGCAGAGTGCACTGGAAGCTAAACAGTGAAGCAAAGTTGATTCTGAGTCTCACCGTTGTTGCACTGTAGCTTAAAGAAAATTGGAAGCACAATGAAACTGCTCAAATTCAAAAAATCCTTTTGCTGTGGAAAATCATTTGGTCCCAGGTGGTATTTTCTTTTCAGACAATACATTTTCCCTTTAAAACAAGACAAAGACTTTAGTCTTGAAAGACTGAAGTATTTTTCTTGAAAAAATGAAAGTACATGTTTGTGTGTGGTGGATGTAAAGAACCTGTAGGATCATCAATTAATTACAAGTTGACATTAGTCAGCTGTTTCAATCAGTATAATGACAATCAGGTGTGAGTCTGGCAGGTCCTGCTGTATTTAAACAGGGGAAATCTGGGTTTACACTATTATTCTAATCTTGACAACACCAGCTTGAACAAAGGACATTTCTGAAGACTTTACGAGAAGAGATGTTAATGCTCACCAGGAGGAAAGGGGTCACAAATAAAGGCCTAAAGAGTTTGAATGGGAAAAGGAAAATTTAGAGTGAGCACAGAGTTTGTCCATGAGCATGGAGAAAGTGAAGAACTACAGACAAAAATGTGGGGCTGCACAAAAGCACATAAGACTTGGGTCCACACCTCTAAATAATTTCCTTCTGCCAGCACAGGAGGGAAATGTCCAGATGGCAAGAGATATAATGAATGTAAGAACAATGACAGTGCAATGGTTATCATGACTATTTCCTTTGTCTTCTTCAGCTGTCAGAGAGAACAAGTGATGCCTTCCTGTGATGGAACTGAAGAGAACATAAATGTCCATCAGCATCTGCAGCTGGAGAGGGACCAAGTGTAATGAGCTCACGGCAGACTAAGCTGCCAGAGGCTCCGTCCTGTTATTGCCTCCTCTCAAGAATATTTAAAAGATCAGTCACTAAAACTCACCTATCAATTAAACAATCATCAGTATTTTGTGATAAATATCGTAAGATTTATATAAAAAGTTTTCTGGCTGCTGGGTGACAGTTTTCATGGAGTGTGGTCTTGTGCTGGGTCTTCATGTGAACGAAGTACAGACAACGAGATTGTCGTTCTTTAAATGTCACATTTAATGTTTTTTGTCCAGATAGAACCCTTTGGGTAGACCTCACACTTTCCTAAATGACAACTGTCAACTGAATATCTAGTCATTAACTTGGATTTACAGTGTTTGTTTAATAGATACATCTATGTACTGCATATACTGCAACTTTTATTCAAATTACAATGCATCTGATTAAAACATCAAATATACAAACATTGTTAAGGACAGCAAATTAAATGAATCCAAATAGTCCAGTAGTTGGTGAGTTGTGGTTAGTTATCACACAAAATCTGTCAGTTATTTGTCTACAATTTTCCAAAATGAGCATCGCTTGATTCAAGTACTTCATTCCAACACAAAGTAAAACATATAGGAAACTACTATATGTACAGAGTTCATACAGGTGATGTGGAGGGAGAGTGACATGTACTGTGTAGCTGTATTCATTCCTGAGAAAATTCCCGTTCAGTTTCTGACAGACACATTTCTCTGATCTCCTTTTTTTCAGAATAGTGTTTGTGACCTTTAACATAAATGACACAATGTCGCTTAGAGATTTCTGTCACTTGAGTGTAACTGAAATTAAATTACAAGCCTGATCAAGGGAAAGCAATAGCAGTCTGTTAACCCCCTGTACTGCAGCAACAAAGAGCTCAATGCACCGAAAATTAAAGAGACAGTATTGTGCATAATTTCAGGTTTATAGTTTTATTCAGGAGCTCTATTGAAATAGTTTTGGATGTTTTACAATTAGTTTTAGAATTAGCTTAATTTTCTTATAGTGGGCATTTTTGTAACTTTGTTGTTGGTTAAAATGGACACTCATCATCATAGCAGATAAGTTACAACAAAAAATACAAAATTGCATAATATGGCCTCTTTAAGTGTTCAAAGTGTTATTTACCAAATTTGGCAACATGGTTTAGAGGTAAACAAAAAAGGAATAACACAAGCAATTTAAAAAATACATCCACAGGTGGCAAAACAGAGAGACTGCACACAATACTATCAGGAGAAGTTTCCAGTGGAAACAACACGGCCGAATACAGTCGTCTAAATGTCATCAGGATTTGTTGTAGTAGAGTTCAGACAAAATGACAATGTTCCAAACGAAATGGCTCATGTTCAGTCATAACTGAATGACTATTGCACTTTTTACTTTTCAGTGTTACTGCCGTGTTGTGTTTGACTGGCAGTTTTTTAAGTTCTTTTTTAAACATGTTTAATATTTTGCTTGTGTTTGCATCTTTTTTTTGTAAATGCTGCTATAATTTGGAATATTTTTCTTTTTCACAGTGCATTGACCTCTCTGTGGTATCATTTAAAAAATAAACAGAAATTGAGAGTCCTGGAAAAAGCCTAAAGTGTGAGGTTATAAGGAAATAGCAGCAGCCCTCACACCTGTATAATTAAAATTTTAAATCCGACAAACTGACTCTGATAATTACACTTCAGATCTTCTCAGGGAATTGGGAATCAACAACTCCCTTGCTGTACCTTTATCAGGTCTTATTTAATAAATCAGTAAAAATCTGAATTTCAACTGAAACGGATGCTCAATGATCTAAACTGATTGTATTTTAATCTGGCAATTCACATCTTTAGATACAGCCCTGTTTCAAAACATTGGGTAAAAAGAGAAAAAGTTTTGTGTATTTCTAGTTTCTTTTTTCAGATTTTAAAACAGTATTATTTCTGCATTTTAAGTCACATGGTCCCTCTCACCTTTACCCTGAAGTACACAGTGTTCACAATTTCCAAAAAGAATTCCAAACTTTTAAATATATACTCTTCAGACCATTGGACAGTTGTCCACTTCTCTTCCATCCCCTATAAATTAGCTCAGGCTCAAAAAAAAAAAAAATCAGATCACAAATAAAGTATCTTGTTTATATATGTTTTTTGCTTTGCATGGTAGAGTTTTAAATTACATTTGTGAAAGCAACGAACTGTGTTCACTGACAATGGTTTTCAGAGGTTTTCCTGAATCCATGCAGGTGATATTAATCACCGTAGATAATAAAATCCAGAGAAACATTATTGTGACACAATTCAAAATTAGCATTTTTTTAAACTGACCTTTTTCAGTTACAACATGTACAGTACCTCAGTCAATATGTTTAAATAATTTATATTTTCCACTTTTTTTGCAAACAGGGTTGTACTTAAAAAATGTCAGAATATCCAAGATATTCAAAAATATTTGGAAGCAATTCATGGATTCAAATTCAATTCGAAAGCCAAACTACAGTGGCCTTTATAAGAGCTAACAAAACTGTTTCTTGGTAACCTGAATAAGTCCAAAAACAAAAAACCAAACAATTTTAATGAACTTTGTATGAAATAGAGTGGTTGAAACTTTGAACACAGCCACCTTGGTGCAAGTAGTGACTCCCCCTCCTCATCAGGTCCTATTCTATCAAAGAGTGTAAATTGACTAACAGTCAGGAAACCCTTGGCTATTTGTAGGGCTTTGCAATACAAACGTCTGAGGATTCAAAATGGTTAATAGTTAATGCTTTGCACTTGGTCAGCGCAGGAAAGGTCTGCTGGGTGGGGTGGGGGCAGTACGTTTTATTATTTCAGTATAAAAGCTTGAATGGATTTTCAAATGTTTTGAATTCAACCCACGTGAATCAGAAAGGTGTGGGAGGTAAACAAAGCCAAGTTACTGAGCCCAAGAGGTAGAGACCAACACGGTGAATCCGTTCTGTACATATTCACACTGTGTTGCTGTGATAAAATCATTAACAACAATAAGAAAGGAAAGGCTTCTCCTTAGATATATCTACAACTCTGCTGTACACACAAGATACAGGTAACGTGACTATATATTCTGTGAATCATTACAGGATTTGTTGTCTTCTACATATCCTAGTAGCAGGGTAAAAATCAAGAAAATATATACATTTGTATGCAAGTTTTAAAAATAAAATTAACTTCACAGCCTTAGAAATGTGCAGGCTAATACACTTTCTATACAGTGGTATTGTTTATTAGGTTGGTGTGTAGATTTGCTTCTCTATTTAACATATATACATAATCATACTTTGAGGTGTGAGAAGAATGCATGCCATAGAACACAAGAACAGGAATAGAAAAGAATTCTAAAAATATATTAAATAATTTACTTCAAAGCTCTTTTTTTCTGGAGATGGTGTACATGTATGATGGGGAGCAGGGCACACTTTTAGCACTGGATTTAGATAAACCTACGGTATAGAGATGAGATCATGCCATTATTTATACATCGTTCATATGCTACTTGTTTCCATCCCCTGGTGAGCTGCCTGAACGCAATCCATGAAGGAGAGTTGGCCTATAGTATGTTGTGGTTAATTCAAGTAAAAAGAATGCTATTGCTGGTTTAACTGCTGCTTCACCTTGGTGCGTTTTCTATTCATGCAGATATTTTCTTGATAGCATGATGACTATGACTGTTCTCCTTGATCTCACTGGACCTCCTCTTTTTAATAGAGGCAGACTCCAAGGGAAGACCTTCTATGATTAACTGGGGATTTCTTCACAAACTGGCTCTCATTCAGTGTTGGCCACCATCCGTAACACTTCTGCCTTCAACTTTACAACCAAAAGGACAAACACAAATGTCAATCACCACATTACCCTGTCGCAGAGCTTGTATAAAATAACGTCCTTGAAAAGCAGATTTGTGCCTTTATGGCATGTGATCCGTGTTGGCATGCCCAACTACTAAGACCAGACTTAAGCAAACAGACAATAACATTATATATCAGCAAAGGCAGATATACATTAAAACGTTGAGCAGGTAAATAAATACTAGCTGGCAATAAAGAAAATTGAGATATCATTGAGATGTTTCACTGAAGACACTTTCGTATGTCAGTTTGATATACATCTACCTATAACTACCACTACAATATGTTTGAAACACAGCCGATGAGGCAACCATGTTATTTCCTCACCACAATACAAAATTCTGTTAATTAATTTACTGCATTTCTTCTATGATTTGTTGTAACACTTGCAGTTTTCAAACATGCACTGCCACCCTGGACTTATCTAGACATTATTCAGAGGAGCTATGAGAACACAAATGTCCAAGTCAGTTGGACTGGACATTAAACTGATTTTACCCTTCGAGCTCCATAATCAAAGTTTGTGTAATGTCCAGTTCAGTAAATGTATGAAAAGTGCAGGAAACTGTCTGAAACTAGTGAAAGTGCTGATGGCACCTCAATAATACGATTGACACAGCTTGTCCTTTAGAATAAACACTGTTTTCTGTACAGTACTCATGCATCATGTGCTTCCTGCATCCTCTACACAGGCAGCATCAACTGTCCAAACCACATAGTGTGTGATAGGTAAGATTGCATGTGGCACTGACCATCTCGTCTTGTGTGCTTAAATAGTATATAAAAGGGAATATGAGAAAACAACTTAATTTTTAAGTTCCTTGGTTTTTATCCTCTTATTCCTTTGTATCTACACTGTTTTTACAAATTAGTACACTTTAAATTTGGTAAAATTATCTTGCAAGTAGCAGGCTCACATCTAAAGGATTAATGTTTGTGATGATTTGATAAAAACCTTGATCAACAAACAAGCCGGATGAGATAACCCACCCAGATAACTGAGGTGAAACGCACAGTAAACCAGCATAAATCCAGAAAAGGTTAGCATGTAGTTTCCAACTGACATGTTTGTGAAAGAATTTATCCTTTGCCATTTCCTTGATGTCCAAATATTTACGCGATTCAGATAAACCAAGTTTGATATCTACATCAAGGATCAGAACAGGACACAGAGAGGGCTCATATGCCCTGCTCAGAACCAAGACAGAGAGAAAAATGTTCTACCAAATAACAAGACGGATGGCCAACACTAGAAAAATAAGAACAAGATTGTACAAAATAAAAAATGTACAAAGGCCAACAGGCAGTACAGAGAGCAAGCAAAGGTCTTGAGAAACACTGAAACGCTGACATATTTCACTTCAGTGCACTTTTTTAAGGAAGCTTTCCCTTCACACTCTTAACTGCTCAGTTTGGCTGAGTGTAGGATGTTTCCTCACTGTCTCAGCAGGGAAATTAGGAGAACCATGAGTAGACAGCACACTTTTCCTTCATAAAATACACAGAGCCGGGCAGACAGGCACCCGAGAGTATTAGCAGTAAGATTGTGACAGCTGCTCAGAGGGGGCAGGAGTAGCACTAGGCCTTTGTCATTGACTGTAGACTTTTTGAAGCCTGATGGCTTGTGGCGTCTCGTATGGAAGCAGAGCTCTTAGTCTGATCCCCCTTTTCCGCTTATTTTCTATTCACAGAAAGCTGTAATTGTTCTTCATGTAGCATGCAAGTGTGCAAGCTTTTAATCCTTCAACTTTAAGAATATGAGATCTAAACAACTACACACTATTCAGCCAAGCAGATTCCATTTCGTATGCTGACATACTGAGCACCTTGAGCACTCGGGAACATATCAGGGCAGGGTTAACATCATTGCAAATATTTTGGAGCCTCATGCATAAATAATCATGCACCAAATGGCAGATACATGCATTTATTGGTTCTACTATGTGGACAGTATACATGTATGTGTAAAATCTTTACATATATCTAAATATGCATTACATTCCTCTAGGCATTCCTCTTTTTAAAGTCACTAAATCTCTGTGGATTTGGTTAACTTAAAAAAAACAAAAAACGGGCTTTTATGTAAATGGCTGAAGCTCTGCAACTTGTGAACTATGGTTAAAGTAGGTGTGTGTTCTACATGGAAGGATCACACCACAAGAACAGGTGCCAAACTCTTATTCTATTTACCAAATGATAGGAAAGTCCTAAAGTGTGTATGTGCCTCCTGAATGTCAATGTGGTGACATTATGTTAAAAAAACAACAAGCCACCAATAATTGTGCACTTTATGCACGACATATTCATACTTCATGTGTTACTACTAGTAGCTGAAGCTACTCTTTTTTTTTGGCCACTAGAAGTCAAAATAACTCTAAAAGAAGCTTACGGACAATCAGCACTGACATGTCAAGGCCTTATCCTTTTTAATACTTTATGCCCCTAACCCTGATTTTTGACTGCCCAATCATTTTCACGTTTCCCATCAAACCAGACTTGCTAGGCGTGTGCATAAAATGTTCCTCCATGAAATGGGACCATCCTACTAAACTACAGGGTAAAACTCCTACAATCCTAAATACATCATCAGTAGCTTATGATGGTTCTGGTAAAAGTTACACCTTTCAGAGAGAAGGTATACAATACAATGGAACAACCTTTTTACAAGCCAACTGCCCGTGTTGCCGGTGATGTACTGTAAGGCACTCTGGGTAATTTCTCATACCCCTTGGTTCTGAGTCTGCCATTGAAAACCCTCAAAGGTCCCTACCACTTTGGCCAAAGAGAATTTGGAAACCCCTACTCCTGCATGTGAGTTTACAAAATGGAAGGTCAGAACTAACTGGTAAGGGAAAGTGGGTCAGCTGAGATTGGGCCTAACTGCTTCAAACCAGGTGCTGGTCAGGTCATCTAACATTGTCTTACCCTTTCCAACATAAAGGGGTATGCGTCCCTCAGTGTCTCTACCTTGGTGTGGTGGCAACAAAGACACATTAAGTTGTTGTAAAGAGAACGGGAAGGTGGTGGGGATTCAGCCAGGAGGAAGCTACGATGACAGGATGCTGACCCTATGCAGATAACTTGCATGCAATCTCAATGTTTATCATTTATACATGAGGCTCCTGATCTTTGGCAAATTAACTGTTAAAACATTTTAAAAGCTGGCTTAATACACAAGGGATATGAGCACACATGCTGGTAAATTTCTTAAATTTATATAAATTTATTTGAGTTGGGTTATTTTTATATTTTTTTTTACTTTGAAAAACACTGTCTATCAACACAATTACAATCGATTGTCTGAATAAGATAAAAGTTGAATTGATTTAACTAGTGTGGAGGAGGTGAAGGTGCGTGTATTAATGCAGATTGGTCTAATTGTATGGCAAATTGGAGAAACGTTTAAATAGACATCTTTTTTCATTTCATTAATATCTATAGCTTAACAAATGCACTTCATTATTCTGTTGCACTGTAAAATATAATCTAGCTTTAAGTGAGCAGACGGGTTTGTTTCAAACATTCTGATTTGGTCTACAGAACATCTGTCTCATTCACTTGCATACCAAACCCTCTAAAACACTCAAAGCAGTTTTCAGTGGACTTCTCTTCATTTGTGTCATAGGTCACCATACACACAGCAGACCTGTGAGTCCTGCTCTCCAGTGAAACGCTACGCAGATGATAGCAGACATTGTTCCCAGTGTAAAAGCTTGTCATGTGGGAAAGACAATGATAGACAGCAGAAGCTACTCCCACACCAGCGGAGAGGGAGGCATTTCAGAGGGCTGGGCCACTGTGGAGCTGTTTAACAGGAGAGAAACTTAATGTTAGTTAGTCATGGCTCGGTTAGCTAAACATGCTTTTTTTTTTTATTAAATGTACAGTGGTTCAAAATGGCGTGTTGTGCCCAACAGATCATGAATCAGAATTGGGGGAAAACAACTGGATTGTAAAAGCAAGTACATCAAGACCTTTGGCGATGACAAAAAGCAGTACAAGCAAAACACTTATTCATTGATAAAATGGACATCAGTTAGATAGTGTATATGCGCAGAGGGAATGTGGACATTTTGCCCAGCTTTGCATAAAGTCTGGAAGCAGGGAAACTGCTAGCCTTGCTCCAGCAAAAAGTGCAAATATGTGTTATCAATACACTTACATATACAAAATCCACTGTAAATGAAAGAGCCTCCTACCTGATAAAGCTTTTAAAAGCTGCTGACTGAGGGTTAATGCAGAGTGGCACTCGACTCCCCTTCTGCTGTTCCAGAATGAACTGATGGATGATCTCTGTGGGAAAACACACCAGCAGAGACATTTTTTTAAATCCTCTTTTGTTCAATTGCAGCTCTCTTGTCGGTGGAAGCAGTTATCAGTTTGTTGAATCGAGTTGCATTGAGTTGAATTTGTCCAACCTGAGCATGCACATACACAATCTCTCAGTTAATGTAAAACGTTGATTGTCTCCCGCAATCAGCACTGCACTAATGACAGCAGCTCCATGTCTCTATTCACCTCCAGTTAATGAACCTAATAAACTGTAAATGTCCACAGTGGACTTTTTGACCATTGTTAAACCTACTATTTAATACACATGCATAAGCATGCATGATCTGCGCTGATGGTTTCCTGCTATCTGAGCAGCAGTAACACACTGCCAAAAAAAGCCATGGAAGAAATTGACTGCGAGTGAACAAACCATCTGCTTTGCCAATGTTTTGTGAGGAAGAAAATGAATTCAGCATAATTGTTGGAGCTCAAGGATACACACAATGTGTTCTGGTGAGAAAAGCTGAGGGCCAGATTTAGGATTGTAAAAGACTCACAAAAGCAAACTATACAAGGTTATAATAAAATATTACTCGTAAAAATTACGTTACCAAACCTTTTAGGAAAAGTGATCTTAGGTGTTTCAGGAGGCAAGAGTAGTCTATCCATCCTCTATCTACGTTGAGGAGGTGAAGCTTGGACAAGTGTTCAAGGGGAACTTCTTTTAAGGGGCGACTGTGGTGCAGGAAGGTAGAGCGGTTGCCCAACAATCTCACAGTTGTTGGTTTTATCCCCAGCTCCTCCGGTCACATGCGAAGTGTCCTTGAGTAAGACACTGAACCCTAACTTAGTTGCTCCCGGTGAGTGTTGGCCAGCTGCACAGCAGCTCCCCCATCGGTGTATGAGTGTGTGTGTGATTGTGAGTGTGAATGGGTGAATAAGAAGCAGTGTAAAGCGCTTTATAAGTGCAGACCATTTAACTGCACATTACACTGCCTGGGTTTAAACTCATGTTATCTATGTACTTTATTTCCTGGAATTTTGACTAAACACAGTTGTTCAAAAGGTGTTTTTTTGATGGAAACTGGACTTGCTTGAGATACCTGAAGGCATTTCACCTCTCAACCACAAGGCCCGTTCACTTCTAACTCAAAATGAGCTCTGAAACGTGGGGACAACCCCACACTGAGTTAGAATTAATAATCCCTTTTGGTTGAGATGTGGTACATATTCAAGAACAAAATGCATCTCTAGTTGCAACTGAAGCTGAACAAGCCTCTTTGGGATAAAAGGAAACAAATTACAAACCCAGGCGAGAGTGAGAGATGGGTTAACCTTAAACTGCTAACCTCTTGGCAGTAATCACACAGTAATAGATATTGATGCTTTCTCTCACAGTTCATTTATAATTAAACCACAAAAACCTCTATCTGATAAACGTACCTTTGACCTGTCTCACAGAGCTTAGGTTCTTCTCAAAGCCATCATCGAACTTGGGATTAGTGACTGGCTCAAAGTCACTGGTGTAAACACGGCCAGAGGATGTGGTGTAGCAGCATTTGCACATACATGTGTGGTAGCGCAGTCGACCCTCATCCAGGTAAGGGTGAGCCAGGGCATCCTTCGCTGAAATCCTCTTTGACTGGAAAGCACACATGCATGTGAAGATACTAATTGCATTTCACATTCCCTTTCAGCTTCAAAAACACGACAGAAGAAAGTGTTCATTTGCCAACACAAATCAATGTAATTAGCTTTAGGGTCATAAAACAGCAAGTCAACAGGCTAATGTTGGGTCGTCAGTGAGCATCCTAGTATCTTTGAAACGAGTTACTCCCCACATCAGGAGCAATGCCCGCTAGTAAAAGAGACTACTCTGATTGGCTGTCAGGCTTAACAAATCAGTGTGTGAGAGGAGACCATGGTATTAATAATGCTTATAGTGCAATTTCTTAACTCCTTTTTAGGAGTAACCTTGATTTGAAGTATAGTTTAGGAAAGTCTGTGCTGAGTGATGGGAAATTGTAATGCTGCTTTGTTCACAGTTTGTATATTCACAGCTAGATCTTCCGCTTTCTCACGCAGGCGCAAAACGTCTGTGCTAGTTGGCTTTAGTCTGTATTGTGTGTTCAAGTACCCAGTTTTGGAGGAGACAAGGCCAAATTGAGCCAACACAGCAGTTGGTTGCCATCACAGCTAGTTGTTTGATGTCAGCTTGGTGTTTCTGCCCTCACCGTAAATTTATCTTGGATTTTCATGCTCAGGATGAACTCAAAAAACATGGCTAGAAATTTGATACAAATACAAATCTTTTGAAGTCAAGCAAAGATTTATATGTGCTTAACTTACACATATACTGGTCAAGGTGACATTCTGTTTAAAAAAACCCCCACTGTTTTCATAAGTCAGTGTATACCACGTAGTACATTGCATGTCTTCGAATGTACAACTCACAGGATCAAACACAAGCATCCTGCAGAGGAGGTGGACCGCTTCATGGGTTGCTTGGCTGGACAGTGTGTAGAGAACAGGAAGGGATGGCTGCAGATGAAACAAACAACACCTTTTAATTAATTTCTTTTCTTAGAGACTCGCTATGAAGAACAGCAATGTGCCAGCAGATGGTGAGAAAGCTCACAACTTCAATTCCCAATATGTTTGCTAGGCCTCACGTGTGACAAATGTGATTTTATAAAATCGATATGGTATTAATCACACATAGGCTAAATTAATGACAGCTGAAAGCACAGTTCTTCAGAGGTAGATGGTACTCATTCATGTGAGACCTGTCATTTACCACATGTTTGTGTATTTATGTTTTGTAAGTCCTAATCGTACCACTTGTACGAACAAGCCTCACAGAAAAGAGTAAGAGACATTCGGTCAGCAATATAAATTGTTCTCGTATGAGGCCCAGTGTGTTTATTAAAGTATAGACAAAAAGTGTGAAAAAATCATCATATCAGCCACTTCATGTGCTACGTAATTCCTACGAGCAAAAACTGTTTTATGGCACCTTGACGTTAAACACAGTAATAGCCTTTCAAATAGTAAAGGCGCTCAATGACGTGATGAGGACTGCGTCTGATTGGCCAATGATCTGTGGAAATCAAGAGAATCAGGAGATTTGAGAGATGTATGGACTGAACTCTCATTCAATAAATAAAGGTTGCTTCTCGTATGGTTTTAGAACAGCAGCCAAAATAATCCTAACAGAAGAGAAAGGGAGACAAGCTTGTGGAAAAAGTAGAGCAGTCAGTCTGTACTACATTACCATCTACTGGCTACTGTGTATAAGGGCAAACTAATAACATGTGATTCTTGTTATGTGCACATTTCACCTTTTTTAAAAGGAAGTTGTTCTTAGTAAAACAGAAGAGCCCAGTAAACAGTTACCTGTTTGTGAGGTCCTCTGAGAATGTGTGCACGAGCTCCTTCACACGCCGTCCTCATTGCCTCCATAGAAGGAGTCCCCAAAAGGTCAGTAATTAAGTCCAGCTACAGGGCCCCACACACACACACACACACACACACACAGATAGGAGGAGATCATAACTGTGCTTCTTTATGTTGTAAAAAACTCACAAGTATCCAACACTGTCTCACAAGCAATCCTCATTAATGTCAAAATCTTGGCCACAACAGTTGCCTACATGAGTAATGAAAAGATGAAGAAATGAATGTTATCTTCAGGGAGTAGGAGGTACCTGCTGAATGGGACTTTGGGCTTGGAAAAGGATGCGTCTCCCCAGGAGCTCAGCAAATATGCAGCCCACAGACCAGATATCAATGGAGTTTGAGTAGTGGCGGCTTCCCATGAGGATCTCTGGAGCTCGATAGTACTGTGTCACCACTTCCTGAGTCATGTGCCGTGACTCATCAGACTCCTCCACTCGAGCCAGGCCAAAGTCACAGATCTGGAAAACAGTCACTTACTTTAAACAGTTACTACACTTGCTGTTATCAATACTTTTTTTTTCTTTTGCTAATCTGGAGTCAGGTCATGGTGGCAGCTGGTACAGCAAAGTAATCCAGCAACATTTTCCAGCTCATCAGGTAGGTTTTTAAGGCATTTCCAGGCCAGATGAGATGTATAATGTCCTCAGCCTGTTACGGGTCTACTTCTGGATCACTTGTTTGTTGGACGTGTCCAGAAATCTTTCCAGTGTAGGGCATGTAGGTGGACACCTGAACCACGCCAACTCCTCTGAAATCAAATGAGAAGTTGCTCTACTCCAATCTCCCTTCAGATGTCCAAACTTATCTCTAAGGCTGACGTCATGCCAATCTTCTGCCCCCGTGTATCTTCAGTCGTAAGCAAGAGCCTGAAATACTTGAACTCCTTCACTCAACTCACTCCTCCCAAAGAGAGCAATCCACTATTTTCTGGGACTTGTTGATTATCACCCCAGTCAAGTCTCACTCAAAGTCTCTTTTGCAAGCTACCACCAGTGAATGCTGGAGGTGATGCTGTAAGTTTCTCTTTTTATCCTGAGATGAAGAAGGTTTGTTTCCTCTGCTTAACCCGGTGTTGCTCATATGGAAATAACCGGTGTTGCTCATAGAGCACAACAAGTGTTACATCATGTGTTTCCCACACATTAGACTGTACTGGGCAGTCCACCAATGTATTTTAACGGCTGCCTACATTTATTCTGTCCCATTTAAACTCTGTTTGTGGGCTACAGTTTATTTGGTTAGCCCAAAAACACAAATATAGCCCAAAGAAAGCAACATTCCAGCCACAGCCTGAGTTTATGGCTGGGTGCCTTTTCTAAAGGTCCATGTGCTGCCTGCACGTGTTTGTGATTTGTCCCTTCTTTTTTGTCTAATTTGGAGTGAAAATGTGGATGAATTTAGTTCATTAATATCTTTCTCTTTTCTTTCAAAGAGAATCACTTTTAGCATTAGTGACAACATGTCATTGAAATAGAAGATGCCTCTTCCTAACAATAGTGCAACAAGTAAAACAAATCAGTTTCTGAAGACAAACATATACTTGGATGTTGGAAACAGTTTGACAAGCAGGTGGATGAATAAATCTGCAATGAAACTGGAGTTTGTTCATCAGTCCATTCGATCTTAAATGTGTTCCTCTAACTGTTTATAGCTCCTTTGATGACAAAAAGAGTAGAAAAAAGCTGTCAGTTGCACAATAAACAAAGCTGAATTACCAACTAGGTCTGAAGTTGTGTTGTTGATCTCAGGCTGAACGGGTATTTCTCTTTCACATACAGTAGCACATTAGATTGTTCCACTCACCTTGAGCACACAGTTGCTGTTGACCAAGAGGTTACCGGGTTTGATGTCTCGGTGTAAAATGCCAGCAGAATGAAGGTATTTTAGTCCTGGTGGTGACAGTGGAGGAGGAAGAGGCCATTATGTCACATATCGTTCATGACCCAAACAGGCTGAGTCAATGTACTGACAATCAAGCAGCGGAGTTCTATTACCTGCTCAATTATCCTACCTGTGTCAGACCTCAATCATGTGTACAATATCATCATACTTTATTTATTACCACAACATGTAATTCTGCCACAGATGGACACCCAATGTCTATCAACACTGTCCAACTTCTAGACTGGATACTGAGCCAGTTCTGACACAGGTCCCAAAGGACAGGAATGGAATAGGAAAATATTGTGTTCTCAGAACTGGCAAATACCAGAATGAAAGCAAAATGGTTGGAAAAGATTCTGAAGAATTTGTATTTTCTGTAGTTATTATATATGCTGAAGCTATTGTAGCATGGTGTCACAATCCGTGATTATTTGCTTAACATGAATAATGAAAAAAATCAGTTTCTTGTAATTGGATGTTGAATTTTAAAAAGTTGAGACAGGGTCAACAAAAGACTAGAAAGGTTGTGTAATACTAAACACTTGTGGACCCATAACCCATTTTAAAAGTTTTTCAGAAGAAAAGATGGCACACATGGCAAAATCTGACATTATTTAATGCTGAGGTCCTACAAATGGCTTTGTGTGTCCCAGCCCTAAGTGTGAACCACTGAACCTAGATAAATATGTTAATAACAATAAGATCACACGAAAGAAAAAGAACATACCTCGTAGAATCTGATAAAGGAAAACTTTGGCATGGTCTGAGCTCAGAGGCTGTGGCGATACGATGATCTTATGGAGGTCACTTTGCATCAGTTCAGTCACCACATAGCTGATTGAAATTAAGGTAATAGTTTCTACTATAACAGCTGTACTGTATGTTTTAAGACAATGATGAAGACTACAGTAGCTTTGAGTAGGGCTCCTGTTTCCACTCTGCCTAATTTGACCCATTTCCCTTATGTCATTATGGGTTTTATATCTGCTCCCAGGAGCACCAGAAATACACTGGAATTGGTAATTAGTGTTTTCTCATAAGCAGTATGTGGTGTTGGGAACAGAAAGCAGCAGAGTAGTATTGAGCCTTGATCACTGCGGTGTGCTAACAGCTGCAGTCGCAGGTTGTGGAAATGTCCAGGTGACTCTAACTGCTCTTTACTGCTGCCCTCACAATATTTAGATCTCAATAGATGGGTAGACACGATCCAGTATAAACAGAAGGACTATCTGTGGTCAATCCCTGTCTTGTATCTACACTGCTCTTAGTTGCAAAAACTAGCAAAAAAACAGCTGTGACCACAGTGCTGCAGATGTTTTGTTTAAACATTTTTTCCAGTGTAGCTGTAGATGAAGATAATCCCTTATCTCTTTGTGCTATCTACTGTTAACTTCTTTTGGTTGACAATAACATCTCCTGATTTTTCGCTGAACTTTCCATCTGTTTTAGACAGTAGAGCCCAAAAGACAGTAATGTTATAGTACAAGAATAATAACAAAAGTAATATTCATGGTCCCACCATAATTATAAATCCTCATGATTTCAGGTAGGACCAATCATAAATTTACCCTGCACAACTCAAATTGTTCCACAGTGGCTTGCTTCCTGTTCTCTATGAATAATGAAGAAAGCCTAACTGGAAGACAATATTCCAGAGGGCCCTCATGGCTGGAGACTCCTGAGTCAGCATCCTGCTTCAGCTGTAAAGGGAAAACCAGCTGGTAAAGGCTGCATTGAAGTAAGGTGGTAAAAAACAAATCTTGATAATTATCTCTTATGAGCACAGCCTACATGCTCCTGATTTGTGTCTGTGAGGCAGGAGCATAAGCTTATGACTGAGTAACGACTTGATAGTACTGAACCACTGCCCTTCTGGAGGAAGATGACACATCTTGACTGGACAATAAACAAAAACAGACTTGGTCCAACAAAGACTAAAACTCATATTTATCATAAGACACATAATTGAAATGTGTATTCCTGTGTTAACACACAATGAGCAACTCAGGGTTATGAAGCATGTTACACATCCCAGCTGCAACTATTATCATACGACTATATTGTATATAATCATGCTTAAAGTTCTGGAACTTCAGTTCCCCTTAAGTCAAGGACTCAAATCATCAATCACGTAGATTGAAGGTTGACTTTCTTACTCTCTGTCAAACCACTGCACACACAAGCTGGAAGCAGTATGCAGCGCAGGTGAAACAGAATGGCAGGCTATTTAATTCTACAAACTGAATCGAAATAGAGGGCAGTGTGACTGCTGACAACACGATGTAGGGCGATGCTTAGATGTCAGTTCTAAGCTACAGTCTCAGTGTAGCGAAATAAACAAAACTGCCGTTGTAACAGACATTTTTACTGCCACGGTGCACTACTTCTTGGAGTGTGTAAAAATGGGATGTTTTTTCACATCACAGACCAGGTCTCGGGTAATCAAGGAACTATGTTTACATTTCGCCAAAGAAACCTGGTTACTGGAAATCTGTGCATACATGCAAGCGGACAAGTGTTCAGATTTCTCATCCACCTCAGACATATTTTAGGAGCCTCACACACAGATTGGAGTCACAGAGGGAGAGAGAGAAGAAAAGAGACACACAGTGTCACAATCTGCAGTGGATAGTGACTTATTTAGATTTCTACGAAGCTCTTTGTGTCAGTTAAACCTTCCGTTAGCCTGTTATCTGGTTCCAATTCCATGTGAATGCACTGACTGAAAGCTATGTGTTGCAGCCTACATGAGAGGAGGGTGGGTTGATATAAAATATAGAGAATAGTTGATATCCCACACCAGTCTCAATGATCAATGTTAAAGAAAACTCCTCTGCTGGTGGTTAATGGGCTCTCTCCTGGAGCCTGGCCTCAGTCAAAAATGTTTCAGTTTCAACATCTTCAACAAAGGGAGACTGATCACGTCATGTCAATTTCAGAAGCCACATTATCCAGCTATATCAGAACAATAATTTAGGCACATCAACTTTATCCTATTGAGTGAAGGCCTTGAGAGTTTAGAGCTAAAATTTAAGGTGAGTCAGACTTTGCACCTACAGTCATTTAGTTAACCATTAGGTCAATTTATGTATCAGATCAGACTGGATATCAAGAGATATTCAGGATTAACCCTCTCGAGTCCCTGATCATGTGGTGTGACCAAATCACATCACACGTTTAATCTTTCTCTAGGGATGATTATTCTTGAGAAACAGAGAGATCTTCAAGAAGTAATTCTAAAAATCTGTTTTTAGAGTTTGCATAGGAAAAATATGCTTGAGGCAAAATGCAACCATCAGTCTCTTCCTGTCTGGAGGCATCTGTTCATGCAGATCAATTCTAGGTTGATCTGTCCAGGTCTAGAGATATCTACCTCTGAAATTTCTGTATACAGCATAACACAGTGGATGGGAATTGAATTTATTTGTTTGTGATAGACTGGTGCCCTGCCCATGGTGTCCCCCACCAATGACACCAGGGATAGGATCCAGCCTCCCTGGAACTCTAAACAGAGAGACTTTTACAGAGACTTTGTACTAAGGAGCTCCCAAAGTATGTGGATTCTTCTTTTGTACAGAGGTGGAGGCAGATATCTCCAAACCAGACCATTTCAAACCAAATCCTATCTACATAGAGAGATACAGGTAGGTTGTAAATAAGGGTTTAGGGTTGCTTAAGGTCAGTAGCATGCGTGCCAAGTTGGACTAGAGCCAAATGCTCAAACCGTAAAAGAGGATCTCATCAGCAGAGGACTTAAAAAGGATTTTTCACAAACGACTTTCTGTAGGTGTACTGTTCCTTTTTACATGCATTAACATAATCAATAAAGATCAAGATAAATGTATGGACAGTAAGCAAAAGCCGACTGTGTAAGAAGCCTCAGCATGTAGATGGAGGTATGGTGTAGCTATGGTGTGTAGAAACATCCCACGCATAATTATCCAACTTACTTCTTACAGCATACTTACTGTATGTGTACAGTACTGAAATCACTTAAGGTATTACTGCAACAGCAGATGTTAAAGGATACATTTCCTCAAAGTAGTCGATGTGTGGAGGTTGCAGTATGTCCAGAGCAGAGAGCACCTAAGAAGAGAGATACATTTTTTAAACTTTTTCAGGTTCATATCAGGTATCTATATCGAGATGGGTGAAGCCATCCCGTCACAGAGACTTTGCATTTACATGCATCAATAGTATTTCCCTATAAGCAGAACTGTACAGGAGTCCTACACACCTGCCTCCGGATATGGGCCCCCCTCACATTAGGTGAAAAGGGAGCCTTGTACAAAGCCTACATACTTACATTTTCATGTTTGAAGAAGCACAGCATCTTTAGCTCCCGAAATACCCTCTTACATGAAACAAGGTTTTGGAAGACATTGGGCATCTTTTTGAGGGCAACTCGCTTTCCATCTCTGGGGTCTGTCACTGACCTGGGTGAAGAAGACCAATGAATGTAAGTATATTATATAGCAGAGTGGCTTTAATGTGAAGTTGGAAATTTCGTATTGTTTCGTGTTTGGCAGATAAAATTGTAGTGTTGTAGCAGTTATTGAGTAATTCAGAGACAGAATAACCAACATTTTGGTTCACACTAAGATATAACAGAGGTCAGATTTTCATACATTTTGTCTAGACATGCAGGAGCCACAGAGGCTGTTGGTAATCATTTTTCTGACCCACTGCCCTCTTCCTTTGCTCCACTATTACGGCAAACACGTTTTTATAAACACCAAACTTAGCTGAAAAGTAATGACTAAAGTTCTGTTGAATATAGTGTGGATATTTTCTGTCCTCACAGGAAGATTTCTAATATTTTTGGTGACCCTTCTTCTAACCTTAATATATTTTCTTGCATGCAAGCTTGGTAGTTTAGCCAGCAATTGGATAAGGGACAAGCGTGATGAAGTAATTGAGTGAGAGAAAAAGAAAGACAAAATAGACTATTGTCTTTCATCATGTTTGTTAGGTAGAGCATCTGTCTTAGTGATTAGGCAAAGACTGTTTATAAGTGCAGAAATGCAGAGCTGAAGGCTTGGGAGGAACACAGCAGGTGTAAGTAAGAGCATTTCAACTCAACACACTAAAGGCCTCTGAGTGCAACCTTCAGTAAACCTTTTTAAATAGGATCAGTCAAGGCAGACAGATGGCTGTGGACTAAGAACCCAGGTTTTGCCAGCACTGTAGTCCAAACACCACCAGTAAGCTTGGAGTCCCAAACCACAGGACCTGTAAATGAATACACCGTGGCCACAGTGCAGTGGAATAGTAATGTGAATAGTTTGAGAGACTCATGCTAAATAATTATCCCGACCTTAGGTTTTAGCCTAATATTTTACAGGGGTTAGTTTAAATGAGGCTTCATCCTTATTTACTCACCAAACTTTCATGTTGATCTCTTGTGTTTGCAGATTCAGTGTACAGTAATTTACATTTCTAAAGCACTAAATCCATCAGTACAAGGGTAGAGGGTAGAGTCAAATTCACCACTCTGCTGTTCATAAGTACTGTGACAAAATGAGAAAGAATTCAACTTTAGGAAGCATACAAAAACAGGAAATATTGAGAAAATTAAGATGTCCGATTTTAAAAACTCAAGCTAAGTTTTGTTATCCACTTCAGTATTTTTGCTCTTTATAAATTGCTTCAGTTGATTAGATAGTAACAATTCATGCAATACCTTGTTACCTATTTGTTTTTAGCTTCAGCAACATACTATTCAGTAGTAATAAAATCCCTTCTTTTTTCTGCCCTCTCTATTAAATTAACTCGATTGGTCTGCAATTCTTCAATGAAAATGAGTAGGAAGTGTAGTAGGAAGAGGGGAAGAAAACAGTAGATCCAAAAAGGATAAACAGAATTTTTTTAAGCTTCTAAGTACATGGTCACATAACATAACCACATATGCTACATTTTTTATTCATTTTTAATGAACTAAAGACCAATGTGGTATTATTTTCTGTGCAGTTTTTCAGTACTAATAATTTTCTTTAGTGCCAATACAATAAAAAAATGTTCAATGTCAATGTTTCCTTTTTTAGTTGAGGTTTTGTTTTAGGTAACACATAATGTAGTTATGGCACCATAATTAAAATATTTAATACAATATGTTTTTGCCATTGTAGTACTTCATTTTAATTCTACTAGATAATCTATGTTAATTACATGAATCAAAACTAGTAACTCAGGATTATTTTGAGTAGAATTCTTCTAGTCTGTTTTGTGTATACACTTTTTTTTTTTTATGTAGAAGTTCAATAAAACATGCACACTTGCACATCCTTAGAATTTCTATCCTGATGTCTCATTTACATCTGCTGTCAGTGTCTGTTGACTAGAAAAACAGAATCACAACCACTCACAACTGCATGTTCAAAACTTGAACTTGAGATGTGAGCGGCAGAAGCCTTTTTTTTTTCAATATGATATGTAACAGAAACAACAGAGGCCAGATGACATGACATGACCTGGGAACTGTTAAGGTCAGCAGGTGTTGCACTGATTTCTAATTCTGTAGCTCAAACAATAGTTTTTCTATTTAGCAATAAACAGCAGTGTTGAATTTCACAGGTAACATTTAAAAGCTTGTTGCATCATAAACTTGCTCTGTGGTAAACACAGAGTGCAATTGTTAGCACTTAGCAATTGTTTGCATCTTGCGGTAAACCCTCTATTTCCTCTGGACTTTGACAGAGATAAGACATTCATCAATCACATCAGTTGTTTTCTGTGGTCTGCTGAGCTTTTCAATGCCCCTAAGCTCACAAGTGTGTTCTCTCCTTTTAGGAATAATACCATATCAACAATAATTGGTGTACATTTTTTTTATAGATTACTGGTAGATTTGTTTGATTTGTCATCCTAATCTTTGTTTAGCTGCATTGGCGGCAGGACTTTGTGTTGACAGTTAACCCCTGATTCCAAATGCAAATTTCATGCTTGAAATCAGCTTTACACTTTTCATCTGTTTTCAACTGTGACAAAATGATAAAGAATTCTGTCATCATAGCCTTGCTTTTTACAGTGCATACAAATTTCTGTAGCTTTAGTTTCAAAATCTGGCTTTTTTGTACAAATTTGTTTTAATGTGACAAACTGTCCATTTTAGGATTATAACTGTGGGAGTCCAGAATAGTACTAATTTCTGTAAGAGTGGCATTTCTGATTATGTATGCTCATTTACTGAACCTTAAAAAAAGAGATAAAAAAATATGCATCAGCTTCTTTAACTTTGGATGTGCTATTAATATTAGATTTGAATTTAAGGAAATTTTTTTCTAAGCCTGTATACCACAAAGAAAGATATTATCTATGAAAACAGCATGTTATGACCAAAAATACTGTTTTATTATATATTATATCTGGGTTTCCATAATCCCATAAATAGATTTGCATAATTAGGTGCAAATAACGTGACAAAATATGATTATAATCATAATTCAAATCCAATCTACAATTTTACATCAAATGTTACTAGAAAAGATCCTTCAGATATTTTAACATTTGTTAAAAGTTTTATTACATAACTTGTGTCTGCTACATAGGATGGAAAGGTTTTAATAAGATCCTTAATAAGACTGCAAATGGACTCAATGGTTCAAGTAATGAGTTATTCACTCAGACAAAAGGTTTTCCTGGTGGCTTGGTGAGATTCTCATAAACTTTAGGAAGCATACAAAAATAGGAAATATTGAGAAAAGTAAGATGTCCGAATCTTAAAAACTTGTAAGTTTTGGTGTGATATCTTTAGAGGTCATGTCCAAGTTAACAATAACAACCGGTGATTAACCTGTGATCGGATATTCTTTTTGATCACTTAAACACTAAAGCGCAGTAATTTATGAGTGGCTCCACTGTAAGTTTGTTATCATGCATAAGGAACCACATTTACATGCCACACCTGCCAATAATTGCACACTATTATGCTATTATGCCCCAAAAAGGCTATTTTGTCTTCCAATTTTCCAAACTGCTCTGGGTGTGGCTATGTGTCACACTGTGTACATTGAGACCTGTTGGTTGTGAAATTTTGGCAAATGTTTATCTAGTTTTAACAAAAGTATGCCAACCATGCCACTGTTGTGTTGTTTACATAGTGACACATAGCACCGGGATATGCTGTCCAGCAGGATGATCATCCTGGCATTACAACAGTCACAAGAATTTTTTTTAAAGTTTATATATACATACACACACACACACACACACACACACACACACACACACACACACACACACACACACACACACACACACGAAAAGGGGTTTAACATAAGTGGCACAAGCGATGAAGATAAAAACCAGAAACCGGAAGAAAATAAATAAAACCGACAAGGGGTGGTCTGCATAAGGTCAACTCCACTGGGTACATGTTACTGTAACACAGCCAAAAAGGCAGAGCAGAAGAAAACTGCTACACCAGGACTGGATCTAGGCAGCCAGCACACACTTTCACTTTTGTCTTTGTGGCTTTGCGTGTTTGCACATTTGGTGCTGCTTTCAACTGACTCTTTAACTCTTTGTTAAAAGAGGCTCCCCCTGCTCCCACAGACAGTTTTGACATATCTATAGACAGTGAAGAGGTCCACCTGTGTGCGTAAATGTTTCAGAAAGATAGATTATGCAACCAGCATTTGATTAGTCATTAGTTTGTTAGGAAACAGATGCTGAAGGTTCAGAACAAAAGTAGTTTTACTCACATACATAGGCTGTGCGATATGACCAAAATTTTATATCCCAATATAGTGACTTTCATATCTCAATAACAATATATATCACATTAGAGCACATTTTGTAAAAATTCAATTAAAATATCACTTGAAAGAGCCAAGTTCTTATTACAGTAACCATCACAAAATATACAACAAACTTTTGTGGCTTTCTTCCGTAGATCATCTCCGTGCTGTTTGATATGATTCTTGTGTAGGTGGTATTGGGATCGATCTGATAAGGGCACAGGTATAGTGCTGCCTAAGCACATAGGCTCCAGGCTTCACCAGCTTTTTTTTCCTACAAGTGTAGACAAAGATTTCCATAGTCTCGGGGTAATTCAGTTACATTTATGAAAGCGCTTGACTATCCAGTCATCATTAAAGTTTATTTTTTGCAATAGAAGCAATAAAAACGCATGTAAAAGTTGTAAAATATATAAAGGGGAAATCTAAAAGGGGGCTGACTGATTCACGCTGTGAACTCATGCATGAAGTAAACTATAAGAAAACATTTCACCTTAAAAGTTACCTGTAGCTGCCTGTGGCCACTCAGCAGCTGTAGCTGTGTTGCTAATGTTACAGCATTTTCATAGATGAACATAACTTTTGTAAGTTTTATTCAGAATAGATGTTTCAAATGCTGCTTTTTTTGCTTCACACAAATCTTATCTCTAAAAACATGTGGAAGAAAGAAAAAGTGTTATTTGCAGCCCAACCATCCAAACAATAGAGTATAATGTGACAAGATGGAAAAATAAAAATTCTATTGTCAAACAGTATCTATATCATCATATTACACACTGTCCTTCAAAGCAAATTTAGAATGAATAATACAGAAAGTTAATAGGCAGCTGACTGATCAACTGAAGTAATTATTCGTGCAGAAAACGTCATGATTCGAGTTTGTCAAATAGTGGTTTACAATTTTTTGTTTATGCTTTTTAAATTTGGACTAACAGTGCTACAAAAAGCAGTTACATTCAGCTCCACCTCAACCAACCACAACAGTAAAAAGCTGCTTATAAATGTATACACGAGTAATAATAATAATAATAATAATAATAACAATGAGATCTTGTTGTGCAGGACATTTTTCTGCAACGAATGCTTTGTTTTTTATTATTTTAAATACACTTTGGCAATTATACTTTACAGACTTTTATCTAAATAAGAATTTTATTTTTTCAGTTGTTTAATGACTTTATCATGTAGGGGCCTAGTGGCTCAGTGGTAGAGCATTGGGTTGGAATGCAGAAGGCCACAGCTTCAAATCCCACCCCACGAGGTGTGGCCCCTCCCAGCCACCAAGGGCCACCTAGGGGCCCGAGCCTAGTTAAATTAATGAGGGAAGGAAGGCCATCAAGTGTAAAAACTCATGCTAAATCAACGTGCAGAACCAATTCCTTTGTGGCAACCCCTGAAAGGACAAGCTGAAAACTGCTGATCATATTAATCATTTCTGCATTTGGCTTTAGAAATCCATTTTCACTTTAGGATTGGTTGTGTCTACCCTCTTTATAGACCTTTGACAGTGAAAGAATCAGCTTCAGTGTGACCACGAGTAAAGAGAAACAACACTTTCTTTAAGCTGCTTACTAATGTTGTACCTCTTTGTGGTTTGATCCCTTTGTGTTTGACCCACAACAAGGTTGTTGTTGTTGTTGTTGTTGTTGTTGTTGTTGTTGGTGGTGGTGGTGTGTGAGAATGCTGATGGTATGTCTGGCTGACAATCAGTGGACTAGGATCATACTAGCAGGGGAGTCATGGGGAAGTGTGTGGTTTGGGAATGCTTTGGGACAATGATGGATAATGAGTGTGTGTGGCATGCTAGTTTGCCTCCCACACACACAGACACGCAAAAGACCGTCTGCTAATGACACACACACACACACACACACACACACACACACACACAAATTAATAAATGCTTCGCTGCACATGGACTACGCAGACAGGCAGGAAGAGCAGAAAAACTGAAGTTTGATGTTGTTTGTAGGACTGTAACTATTACTATATTACTATTACTATACTATAAGGGAGGAAATGTGTTCACCTTGTGTGTGAGTGTGTGTATCAGGCCTAGATGATCCATTTGTTGTGATTTGGTGAGAAACATTGAGAGTGAAAAGCAATGTTACCATCATGTTTTTTTACGTACATGTTTCTTCCAGCTGTATTCACCTACATGACACCTTTAACACATGAATGTTCACATCTTCTTAATAAAGAGCAACAGATCAGATGTGCTGTTACTTTGTAAACAGAAAAGACTCATGTGTTTTAAAAGTTAAAAAGATATATAGAGCTTTTTTAATGTTTACTAGTAAGCGTACTTCACTATTCCCGCTTTGGACATCAGGGACCACACATACATGAAGAAAGTGCTGCTGTCATACGGAGTAAGTTAAACACTAAGACACAGCTATGTTTTTCCAAGGCTAATCCCAAGTGTCCACATCAGTGCAGAAAACAGCTCAAGGCAGATTATTTCAGTGTTCTTGACAACAAACCAGCAGGAATTGACATTCTAAATTTTAAAACATGGCTGGATCCTACTTGTTCCATAATTCAATGTGGCAGGATCCTTCATTAGAGCCTTCCTACCTTGTGAGTGTGCATACCTGTTTAACTACAAACACTCTGTTGTGTAATGCATGAATGCATACTTTCACTTTTTGTATCTGCTGTTACTGCTTCCAGTCATTTCCTACACATTACAGTCACCAGTTTGACAGAGATTTAAGAGTTGCTCAAGATCATTTATTACAATTACCATCACCAGTGTTTTGCAATCAGGTATTCCTGATTACCACACAAGCATAGTTTTACCGACAAAAGACACTTTTTAATGATATTAGTGTTTGCCTGAAAAGAAAAAGCACAGTTTGGCCTGCATGACTTGTAGTGAAACAGTCGAATAGCACCTTACTGAACTTACCAGACCACACCAAACGCTCCGTAGCCGATGGGCCTGTCAGGCTCTATGTCCAGCTGCTGCTGTAGGTGCTGTGAGTGTTGCTGCTGATGGTGGTGATGGTGGTGGTGCTGGTGAGCTTTGACAGCAGCGGCAGCGGCAGCTTGCACTTGGGCAGGAGCCGCAGCTGCCGCCGGCCCGGGGGCTTGTCCGGGGGCAGGGGAGGGGAAGTAGGGCTGCTGCTGGCCGGGGTTGAGCATCACCGCCGCAGCTGCAGCCGTGGACGTGTGCTGTTGCACCGTGTGCACGGCGGCGGCGGAGCCCGGGTGCTGCAAGTGATGCTGGCCCGCGTGGTGGTGGTGGTGCATGTGGGGAGGCGGGAGGTGCTGGAGCTGGTGGTGGTGATGTGGATGATGGGCAGCCACTGCCGAGGGGCCACCGTTGTAAGCAGCCATCATTTTTGTGACATTTGTAGCCGCGGGGCCGCAAAGAGCCATTCACCGGCGCTGGGACGCGTCCTGTCAGAACCAGTTTCTAACAGAGATGCTAATAGCTACGACTCGTGAAACTTGGACATAGAGAAAACTAATCTGAGCTTTAAATGACCCAGCAGCAGCTAACGTTACTTCTAATCTACAGGGACAGAAACCACAACGGTGTGGCTTTTTATCATAATGCTAATAAAGAGCTGACCCACTTCCTCTAAATTAATTTTCCTGCTTGCACACCATTAGGCTGCTGTAGCCCGGGGCTAATAACGGGGAGCATATCATGAGCGGGTCGCTACAAAAACCTGTGTGGTGCCGCCACCAACGATGAAACTCAAACTGACTAAATAGAAAATAACCCGCACCCCCCTCAGTAAATAAAAAAAAGTCGGTGG
Organism: Channa argus; assembly: GCF_033026475.1. Taxonomy (NCBI): domain Eukaryota; kingdom Metazoa; phylum Chordata; class Actinopteri; order Anabantiformes; family Channidae; genus Channa; species Channa argus. The sequence continues at coordinate 368,742 of NC_090202.1, read as the reverse complement.
CCCTAGATGTCCCTCATGATAAGAGATGGAGCCCCCACCCTCCTGATGACAGTCAGCCTCCCCGTCTTGATACAACAGTGTGATCTAACGCCTGTCACATGTGGGGCAGGAGGGCGTTCATCTTTAAAAGAGTCCAAGTTGGCACCCCGCTCTGATCCAGCACGGTTGCTCTTCCCACCACCGGGACTCCGTGCGGTCCAGAAATCTCATCTACTCGTCCAAACTGAATCTTCTTCAAGCAGCCCGTCTGTAAACACGGCTAATCTCCGGGCCGTAATTAACGCTGCTGATCCGGTGCAGAGGAGGTATATCCCAGCCAGGCCACAGTACAGCAGGCAGGCAAGCAGGCAGGCCCAGGCCTCGACCGGTCACTCTACTCACATATTATTACACCGATCCACAGAGCAGTGCGCCTGGGAACAACCCCCCCATCACTGCTTCAGCCCACGACTCAAAACACGAGCAGAGAAATCCTCGCAGACGGCTGCCAGACAACTTATTTCCCATCGAAAGCAGCGTGTGTGTGTTTGATATGTTTCACTGGGTCCTCCTGCGGCTAACATCAACTGATACTCCCATAAAAACAACCATGCGGGGGGACAAAGTTAAACCCTTTTAATGTGGGCTCAGTTCTCCTGCTGCCAGCAGCCAGAGGGAAGCAAGCAGTAATGAACCTGACAGCCTGGAGCTAGCTGAGAGCTGTCCGTGTGTCCACATCAAAACAGCCGTCCTTCCGTCCCGTGTCGGCGACCCGTGCTGTCAGCGGTGGAACAGGAAGCCAGCTGGTTGAAGCTCTATACGTCGGCCTCAAGTCCCTCCGCCGCCGCTGACATTATCAAACTATCGGTCACAAGACAGCTGAGATGAACAGCGGATTCAACATGGTGAACAAAACTGAGCTACTCGGCGGTGAGATGATGTAGGACCTTCAGCCAATCACCTGCCGCACCGCAGTGACGTCACGGAGATTGGGATAATCGCCGTCGTCGTTGTCGCGCGCAGCTAGTGGCGCATGAGTGCTGGGGTGAGAGCGGGGACGCCTGCACGTGAACACCCAGTGATACCAGCTGTACGGTCCCAGAGCCGAACGCAAGTTCAGAGAGAAGGATGTGGGGGCTACAGCAAAGATGGCACTAAAGTCAGTTATTCAGGAGCCCAGCATCAGGAACTGAGTGGGGCTGAAAACCAGGCACGTGCAGACGTCTTGCATTACTGATGCTTAACATTTTTGCTATGTAAAAATTTGTTTATGTAGCCTATAAACCCCGGTTGCAGAAAGGTTTACTGAGTAAAATGTAAATAAAAGAGAATCGAATGATTCGCCAGTCATTCAAAACCTTTTGATTGTTTTTATACTAACAAAGACAGTATATCAAATTAAAAAAGAAAAAGTCATATTTCTCAGTTTCAACATTTATTTGTGCTTAGACCATCATAGATCCTGGCTTTTGAACTATGTGCTGAGAAGAAGTCAAATAGTCCATTTCCTGTTATCATTTAAGGGAGTTATACTATGTCCAGAGACTGAGGGTGCAACCAGGTCAAGGTCAACTTTGGAGTGTGACAGAAAAGTCCACACAGTGATAACACACAGTGTTTCTGTATTACCCCTTCCCCAATACGGGGGTCTTCCTCTGGTTTAAGCCTGCATGTGAGACGCATTGTCACTTCTGTGGAAATGCTGTCTTTTACTTGGCCAAGGGGTGGTGCCAGAGTGTAGGGGGCAGGACATGCCACCAAAAGTATGCTGCAGAAATTGTGGTGCTTTGTTTACAGGACATCTCTCCATTTAGCCATTGTTGTTACCATCTTCATACAAACAAGTGTTCTTTGCCATTGGGTAAATTTGTCTGCTTTCGTGGCAATTGCAGCATATAGACATCATAAACAGGCCCACTTGCTCACAGTGAATTTACCAAACAATCACCTGCTTTATTCAAATGTGCTCAGTTGGATATTATCTGGACTATGCATCAGGGAGCTGACTGGGTAAAATCTGCATAGCTGCTCAACTGACACAGATGTTTACACTCACTTACAGTCCCTCCAGATAATATCTGGATAAGTTCAGGATTCCAGAGCATGTCTGAACTGGGCTTGAAATGGTGTACAGAGTGCACATGCTTTAGTAAATTATGTCATTACAGTTGTGTTTAGACTTGGTTTAGAAAGTGTGTTCATTTAAACATCATGACTAAGGTTTCTGTGGCAAACATTGGTCTATAGCCAGCATTGCTGTTTATTGAGTATGAATGTAAGTAAAAGACTCTTCTGGGGTAGTTTAAGGGGCATAAGGGAGAACAGATATTGAATCTTACATACCTTTAACCCCTTCTTTTTTTACCTTGGTTGATTGTGATCAGAATACCTCAGTCATCATAACTCCAAATGTGCCAGGTTATCTTTAATGCAATCTTGGAGTACACACATAAGGAAGAATGTCTCATTTGATGCAAATTTGTGGTTCTGTTTCTAAAAAGTTTTGCTTTATGCTGTCTCTGTGTGGTCTTGTATTGTTTATGTATACTCCTTAGTTTTCTACTGAATTTTATGTTCATTTTCATAACTAGTTAAAAAAGTGGCCCTGGTGTTCTCTTCTTCTCATTCTGGTGTTAAGTCTCATGGTGGTAGTGTGCAAATTGCTGCTTGGCGCATCCGAAGGAGGAGAAGATGCCACGGTGGATAAGCCACACAAAGATGAGATTTGAGTGACGTGTTTCCAATCATCTGGGGCTGAATATCCAGTAGGTCTAATGAGTGTAAATGTGAGTGTGGTTTGTTTACTGCAGGGTTTATGAGTTTTGTCTACCAAGCTCTGCATTAATGTTGCAGGAGCACACGCTGCTACTTTAAAGTGAACCCATCCATCTGTCCATCTATTATCTTTAACCACTTATTCCAAAATCCTCTAACATCTAGTCTCTGAATGTGTTTATACTTTTATTAATGTTTAGAGTCATTAGTTTTTATAACAACCTAATTGCCTGATTGGCGGCTTTCTTTCATTAAACTTTCAAAAGGCTGTTTCTGAAGTCTGGCGCTCATTATAGGTGTTTTTTAAAAACTCGTGATAAAATCTACGCACAGCAATTACAAATTCAATGTATTAATAGATTTCTTCTACCCCCACACCTGCCTTTGACGGTTGAGTGTTAGATGTGTGAAATGTACACTTTCCAGCCAAAATGGACAATATGTACTACTCACTGCAATTGAGTTCTAAGTATCGAGATGACTAGATGACTTTTATGTCAGAATATAAAAAATATATATATCCTGGCCTTGTGCTATATTCACACTTTATTAAGGTATTTAACCAAAGACCTATTTTACAAAGGAAACAGAAGATCAAAAATGCTTACTGATTTCCGGGTTTTAGCTCTCATTTCTGCAGCACTCTATAAGCTGTTAATTCCTATCATAACGACAGTTCAACAAAAACAACCCAAAATGCATGTACAATGTAAGACAGCCCAAAATATGTGCAGGTAACATCATTTGGTCTTAAGTATCTTAAAATCAACTTAAGATGGGGCTTAGAAATTAGCTCTGCACAATGTTGCACCCTTTAGACCCAAATGTTTGGCTTATAAACATCTAGTCTTCCTGGCTAAAATAACTGACTTTAGATCAGAACAATTTTGTTTCCATGTTAGCTTTATATGTGAATTTCATACATCATCCCTCACCTGGACTGAGGAGGGAGGAAATACAAATGTTGGCAGGTAGGCCTATAGAGAAACTCCTGACAAAGAATGCAGATCTATGAACCGAATGGTTTTTCATACTTTGTAATAAAGGGAAGCATGTAAATTGTAGCCAAATTAAAGAAATGTCACTGACTTTATGATAATAAACTGCTGATGATTCTAAAGGCTACTTCATATTTTCAGCATCTGTGTGTTTACATCTATGACATGTAGTTTTGCCATGTCCTCACTTTATTAGGGTACAGACAGACACTCTGTGGACGAGTGGATGCAAAACAAGAATTTGTGTCCGTGTGGGGTGTCAGCAGCCCTAGTGCACCAACTTTGCATGTGCCAGAAAAGTAAACCTGCTGCCGGATTCATGTATTGCTTCTGTGTAACATTCTTTTCAATGTCCTTGTCATTATCTATATGAGGCGCTTACACATATTGTTTGGTATTTGAAATATGTCCTACAACATAGCTTGCCAGTTAAAGTTCTCAGCTCATTGATAGTAGGGTCATGTCCTTCTGAGTGTTTGGGGAAGCCAGCAATGTCCCTGGAGATTGGCTTCTTCAACTAATGTTAATTATTTAGCTAAGTGAGTGTGTCTTTGGGGGTTTTATAGTAATCGTGTACGTTAAATGGTCAAATAGTTTAGGGAGTTACACAGTCTTAATGAAAATCATGTATCATCCATTATTTATTACTGCTTATTGTGTTTAGGGTGGTGGGAAGGCGGCTGGATCCTATACCAGCTGTCATTAGGCAAAAGGTGCGGAACACCCTGGACAGGTTGCTCATCTATTTCATGGCCAACACAGAGAGACATACACAGACAGACAAATGCAAATCAGCCATGCACTATTGTTAATATAATTAGCCCTGTGGACAGGGACAGTTTACCTATTTAAATAGGAAAAGTGTGAACATAAAATAGTCAACTGAGGAAAAAGGAGTTCTAAGTGATACTTGTATTATAAACTGTATTGTGTTGTTTTTTTTTCAATCTGCTGTTTCAACTATAGGTTGCAGTTGACTTAGGACTTTTTAAAGCTTAGGTAGGTGTAGATGCTGAAAAACCCAGGAAACTTGACATTGTTAAAATCTGAAGTGGATTGGACAGCTAGTGTTGGCCATTCTTAGCATCCTGAACAAAGACCTTTTTACTGTTCCAAACATCCTGGGCACAGTTAAATAGGTTTTTGAAGTAAAATCTGGACCTGATGAAAGAAGAAATGTAAATTGTGATTTGTCCTCAATTTAAGGTGGACCTCTATACAGTTTTTATAAGTGTCAAAGGCTATGAGGAGGAAATGGACATGTTCTAGCTCTTGTAATTCATTAATCTTCATTTATGTAGTGAAAAATACAGATCCAGTAGATAAGGTACTAACAGTAACCATGTTGATTAAAACTAAAAGACTGGGGTGGGGCAGGACTGAGGTCAGAGGGGTGATTGGGCTTGGTCCTGACCACCCTCAAAATCTGATTGGCTACCCCAGGTGGCACCCTCCTGCCAGAGTGGCAAGGTTGTAGGTACCTGTAGAACCTGTAGCACAAGGAGAACTGACAAAATCTGAAGCCAAAACAAATAAAATGTATTATAATTAGATACAAATGTATTTTGAATCAGGTTTTATAAATCGATACAATTTTATTGTGTACATTTAAGGCCTTTTCATATATTTTGTGAGCACAGAATTTTGGAGTAGTTGTAACCAGGCGGATAATTCCCCTTTAAATGATAGACGTTTACATTTCCTAATCTTATTTGTTTATGACAATTTGGAGTTTAAAAAGGCAGATAACACCGATCAAGCACTTTAAACAGACAGTCAGTCTATTACTATGCTGCATTTTCAAAAACCCTTTTGTTGACATGAACCAACTTCCAGATAACAGCTTGTTGCGAACAGCCTGCACGCTGCCAGACCGTCAGTACCGCTTTATTGTGGAGGGCATGACCGGAAGTGTCCTCGTTGTCACTTTTCCACCTTTGAAAACGTGTTTCCCGCAGCTCTTTCACGAAATGCCACGTCGAGCTCCGTGAGGACCAGCCGGTTTCCAACTTGCTGTACTTAGTGCTGTGATAGACCGGACGTCTCTCCGGAACGGGCCCGATACTAGCTCCAGTCCAGCTGTAAGATAACGTCCTCATTTGTTGGACCGCCATCAGTAACTTGTTGAGTATATGCTGTAACGTTAGTTTCTTCACAGTTTGTAAAGATACGTAATGCTAATGTCAACTAGCACGTGAAGCCACCTAAGTCCAAAAGAGAGTGAAGCCACCGGATAGGGGAGCGCAACGCCAACTTCCTGTCCATCTTATGAAAGCGTGCAAGACAAAAAGACAGTAAAGTATGCAGCCGTGTAGCTAACAGACTGATGGGTCTACGTGTCAGGTAGCTGTCTGTCTGCAAGAGTCCACTGGTAGTGTGTGTTATCTGTGTTGGTATGAGCTTACACACATTGTGTCATGTTAGCTTAACAGCTGCTGGGGCCCGGGACTCTTCTGCAACTCAGCCTGTTACTTTTTACTTGTGGGATCTTGTTACGTCGACATTTATAGTTAACCCTCCAGGCTGGTATGGTGCTCAGGGTGCGTGTGTCCGGCCGTCTGAGCTGCTATTGGCTCACATTTCTGCAAACAAAGTAAGTTTAACTACCTTTTATAAAGTGACTTAGATTTTTGCTGCCATGTACCTCACTTGTAGGTCGCTTTGCATAAAAGCGTCTGCTCAATGACTAAATGTGAATGTAAGTGCTTCCCTTTAAAATTCACTAAACTCAAGTTGGAGTTCAGTCTGCGTTACTGTAGGATTTGCGGCAGACGAGAGCAAAGTCAGTTTATCAGTGGTGTTTAATGAGGTTATGCTGTCTGAAAGCGGAACCCACCCTGCCGGTCAGTGCCGGAATGGGCGTGGACCGCCATCGTCCAAAACTTCCACGTGGAAGCGGGTTCTGTGATGACAAGAGAAAACTCCTGGAGGTTTCTGTTCTTTACTAGAACACTGTGCACCCTGTGTTGGTGTGTAGTCGGTGGTTTTAGAACAACAGTAAAAACATTACAGATAACTTATACAGCATTTGAAAAAGAAATGTTTAGAGTGTTAGAATGTTCAGTGTGAGCCAAACTTCCTCACACTTTTCATGTTCAGGATGCTAAATTATTCAGGTAACATCCTGCTAAGCAGAGGAAATTGGGCTTGTTTCCCACAGGATAAAATACACAATTGTTTTTTAAAGGAATAATGGTGAAACACAACACAGCAATATCCAGATATTACAGACACAATCTAAACCTTACCTGAAAAGGTCTATTCAAGGGTTTATTGTTCATGTGTCTTTTAGTGGACAACTTATTGCTCCAGCCAAGACATTCAGAGCATTTACGTTTGTGTTGTCTCCAAGTTGCCACATGACTGGAGCTCAGCACTTACCTGATGATAACTTGGTTTACTTTCACCTCCCAGTGTTAATTTAACCTAAAAGTTATGAGAGTGTTGTTGCACTGTATATATCCATTGTATATATTTATGCTTTATGCTGTTACTTTTTCATATCCCACAACCAAATGTTCTTACAAAGGCTCCAGAACACCAGAGACGTTTTATCGCACATGATCTTCTATGGTCATTCAAAGCTCCCATTCTCGTACAGTAGGCCAGAGGGTCTTACTAGCATGGAACACGGCGCTAAAAACTACGTCGACCCTATCTGACGACCGATCATTAGCTTGGTGTAGCAGGGCCCCTGGAAATGGTTTCATACACTGATCATCCTGATCTGTTCCTTACCACTAAATGTTACTGTGGATGTCTACAGAAAGTACCTTCTACATTGTGTCTTGGTTTTTGTCCTGCAGTTTTTCTAGTTTCAAATCAATTTTGAACTCAAAAAAAGGCAAAAAGTGAAGGGGTGTAAAACCAAATTTAACATGTTTAACAATCACTTTGCCCCAATAAGAACAGTTCAAAGAAATGAATGAACACCTTAATGTCCATGATGACTGTATGAAAACTTCTTATGGAGACTGTATACACTAATCACCCACATTAACCCATATGCAACAAGCTATTATGCGCTGTGTTCTGAATATCATCATTCATACCTAGCAATAATTTCTTTGCGTGTTGACCTCAGCATCACAACACCACTAGGTTGCATTATTCTTGTGGCTGATCAGTGTATATTTACTCACACAGCACTGTACAGAAATCTGTTTCCCTCTGCTCCCACAGAATTTGTTAATGTCATATCAGGTCTAATTCAGGGTTGCAATGACAAACTTATGTTCCTGGATCAGCACTAGTGGTGCATTGCATTTGTACACGGAAATCTGAAATTCTGCATTCCCAGTTAAAAATTTCAGGTGGAATGCTCCTGAAGACAGATCTCAGAAGGTTGGACAAACCTCAGAAACACTGACAGAAACAAAAGCTTTAGTTACTGTATATAGTTTATTAGAACATCTGTCTTATTTGTTTACCTTTTTTAAATCAGTGATACACTTAGTACTGACCAACTACTGTCTGTCAATATGTTGCTATAATGAACAAAATACAGCATAGTGTGGCACATTATGCTCCATAATGTTACTCTGTGGCTGTTAGTTATAGATACATTTTAACAGAACAGCTGTGGATTTAGTCACTGGTGAGAAGAAGACTTGCCTCTGTTCACATTGTGAAAAGACTGAAGATAAGTGTGTGTAATAGTTTGTGAAGGCTGAAATCTGTAACTCCACAGGATGACTTTTGCCCATCATTGTGTAAGGAAAAGTGTTAGTAACAAGTTGGACAGTTGCCCGAGATTTGAACTGAATGACTCATACTAGTATGATTATGTGTCTTTCAGGGGCAGCACGGTGAAGACATAAAGCGGCCGGAGACATCATGAGACAGCTCAAAGGCAAACCCAAGAAGGAAACATCCAAGGACAAGAAGGAGCGTAAGCAGGCCATGCAGGAAGCTCGACAGCAGGTGGGCACCATAGTCCTGCCTACACTAGCTGTTCTGGTGTTGCTCATCGTGGTCTTTGTTTATGTGGCTACCAGACCCGGTGCTATTGAGTAGACATTAAGTCCCACTAAAAGCGGCTGGGCTTTGACAAACTGACAGTGGCTATACCCAAAGGATTACTCCATGATGAGACAGCTGTCCCTCTACAGTGACTGATTTGTCTTAATCAAAGCCTTCTCCAAAGTGCTTTTTTTTTTTGCTACAGACAAAAGAAATCCAACTGACTTGATGAATGAAGAGGACTCTGTCACTGATATATGTTAATGTCTTACATTACAATTTGATGCAAACCAAAGGATTTGTGTTCAGCCTGCCAAGTTTGACTAGAGGTGTCGAGAAAACTTCCTACCGGTTGCTGCTGTACAGCAAATACATGAGCATGGTGTCAGACATGTCCCGCTCTATGGACAGCACACACCCCAACCAAATCTGAATGAATAAAGTGTATGAACAGTTTTTTAGAAAGATTCTCCTCCATTTATCTGGAAACAACTCCTAACTTATCTTTTTGAATGATTTCCCATAGGCCCAGTATGTTCATGTTTCCACTAAGCTATTTACTGCCATACCTTTTAATCAATCATCACATCTGTTCAGATGGAATTAAGTGCCTTAAATGTTTTCCAACTGTATTAGCTCAATAAATGATTTTTTTTAAACTGCTTTTGTCATTTACAATTTGATTTTCTGCGCATTTATTTGTATTTTTTTCTGTTACTAGAGCCAATAAAAAGCATATCTCAGTGTTTTCTGGTCAAAAAAGATTAACCTCATAGTAGGTGACTTCACAAATACTGGATATCTGTGGCACAGGCGAAGAAGATGGAATATCACCAGAGTCACCAGGCTTTCTATGTATAGCATGTTGTTATACAGAGCACAATATTATCAATGCCATCAAGTTACAGACCTCAGTTAATCCTTTTTAACTCTGTAATTCTACTATTGTTATGTAATGCAGTAGTTGGGGTATGATCCTCCCTTCCCTCCTGCAGCACATACTTTCCCTCCATCGATTACTATATTGCCCAGCATGCTAATGCTAAGGTTTTTCGCATGATGTCAAAAGGTAACCTCATTATCTGCTATTTATCTCAACGTTATGCTGTTGGAGCTCCTGGCACTGTGTGTGTTGTGCAGTAATGTTCATCATGTTGTTATTTCTCCTTGGCACAAATCATTGCTGTCAACCACCCTGCTTTATCATAGTTGTGGGCATCAAGGGTATTGTACAGTAAACTTTTAATTTGTGACTTGTGTATGGAACTGGTTTGAACACAACATAATCATACACACAAAATATAATGGATCACTTTTCAGAATGTCGGTAAACAATAAAGGAGGGAAAGGACATGGGTCATCTAGCCCTGACTGACTGCACTGAGAACATGTATTCACTTAACCACCACCAGTGATTCTGTCCGTCCCATCATCATGTCCATAGGACCATGCAGGGCCATAGCCAGGATTTTAGACATACTGTGATGAACTGCCTAGACTCCTCAAGCCATGAGAATTCTATCTCCCATATTGCTCCTCTCCAAACTGACTGGATTTATTTAAATTACTCTTTTAACTAAAAAGTCCTGTTTAAAGTGGCACAAACCAATATTTCTATAGAAAAACTAAATCAAACACATTTGAGCACAGAATAATGGTCAAATCAAATGTGCATGTTAAACTTTACTTTTAGCGATAACTGCTTGACAAATCTGTGGCTTCTACTGATCTGTGTGGGTGCTCTTAATTTGATTGTGTATGTCTATGTGTGTGTCTCTCCTGGATGTTAAAACATCTTAAAATAAGTTAACATCCAGTAAACCAGTATATCGGTTTACTGGATGTTTATATTTGGTTCTGTCATTTTCAGTGTAAATTAGAACTGAAAATGGCCAAAGAAAAACTGCTTTCCTTAGAAACTCATGGTCTATACTTCTCTTGGGAAAGGAAGTCTATTCACTGAGTTGCAGCCAAGAAATTAGAGATTTCCTTAAAAGCTGAATGTCTGCCCTTTGCAACAATAACTGCCTCACAAATCCGTAGCTTTCGACTGATCAGTTTTGGCAAAGTTTCTTTTTTTTTTGATGAAAGTAAAGTTCAACATGCAAATTTGTATTTTCATTTAATGTGTGCTAAAATACACTTAAAAATAATTTGTTAATTTTTTTGTGTGTTTTGCAATACATTTACAACCATGTGATTAAATACACCAACAAAAAGTGAAATGGTAAATGTTCTGCACTTATATAGCACTTTTCTACCTATTGGCCATGAAAGCGCTTTACTCTGCTTCTTATTCACACATTCACACTCACAATCACACACCGATGGGGGAGCCAACACTCAGAGTCGTGTCGAAGTCACACTTGCTCAAGGACACTTTGACATGTGACCGGTGGAGCCAGGGATTGAACCAACAACTGTGAGATTGGTGGATATTTATTTATTTATATTTATTTATTTATTTATCTCTCTCTCTCTCTCTCTCTCTCTCTCTATATATATATATATATCTATTTATAGATATATAAATATTTATAGATCTATAGATATAGATATATATGTTTTTTTTACATTTTAAACACAGTGGAACACTAGGAACACGTTCCACTGTGGTGCCCCCTGAAGGGACAAGCTGAAAGCAGTTGACTTTTTGAATTTCTGTGCAATGTGTCAATCTGGCTCAATGGTTGGCGATAACGCAGGAAGACAACGACAACCGACAAGTGTCAACTTCCAATTTACTGCTCAACCACTCAGTCATAGGAAAAAAGGAATAAGTGAGTGGTTTAGATACATCCCGTGTGTGATTTGTGTGCCAGTGTGATGTCACACTTTTTGTCATATTGTAAAAATCCCCATATTCCCAGAAACAACACAGTCAGCATAAACCCAGAGCGCTTGGTGATTATGTTAGCCATGTTACTAATGATGACTGTTTAATAACACTAAAGGACCTGTCGTATGGGTAAAATGTTACTGGTTTTGATTTGCTCTACTGTAACTAGTTCCCATTATCTAGGATGTGCAGAGAAATTCTTAGATGCAGAGTGTCAGTTTTTAAAAAGAGTGAAGACAGTAAATATCTGAACGTATTTGTAACCAATAATTCCAATTTCATTTTACTTTTTCTTCTGACTCTTTTGACTTTATATAATCTAATGTGATTCTGCAAACAAACATATTGTCCTTTGATCTAATGAGTCAAAATTTGAAATTGTTTTTGGAAAAGACGGATACCATGTTTTATATGGCAAAGATGAGAAGGACCATTTGCCTCGTAATCATTTCCAGGGACAAAGACCAGCCTCTTTGAGGGTGTAAAAATAATTTTCTCAGGTTTAACAGTTTCTACCTTTAATATATTGTCTTTTAAATTAATGCATTCTGTTTGTTTACATTTTACAATGCATCTCAACTTTTCTGATATTAGGGTAACACATTTGTAAAAGAAAACATGTCTATTACCATAGAGGGTTATTTTTATTGAGAGTGGCACTTTGATACATGTGAATTGAGAAAGGGGCAAGAGGATGAGCCCCCAACTAGTGTTTACAACACTTTCTAAATCCATCCATTCATCAGTAGCCACTGTGTTAAAAGAATAGTTCTACATTTACATTCTACATTTACATTTTTATTTGGTTTTGTGCTCAGAGAACTTAAACAACTGTGGTCAGACTTTATTTCCCAGGTAAACGACAAATTATTCGTGAAAACAATCAAATGATTTTGTGAGTAAATCCTGCTCAGCGCGTGCGCACCAGAGTAGCTGACTTTCGGCCAGTATCCCAGGAAGTAAGAAAAATCCAACTTCAAAATAAACATGAAAAGCTGTTTTTTAAAATCGTTTTGCAGAACATTTAATCACAAAACTATGTGGGTTTTTTACAGTGAGTTCAAATGTTTTAGTGTCGACCTTACAATTATACAAGCGTTACAGTCATTTGTAAGATGTTATTACATGTTAAAAATGGACTAGAAATACATTAACACATCTATTAACCGAAACGGATGGATTTCTGGCTTATTTAAAAAGCATTAATGAGAATGCCGCATTTTGTATGTATATTTGGGACAACATTTCGTCTGTAACAGTCCTTACGTTGGAGACTGGATGAGGAAGTCGGGTTTGTCGCTGCAGCTAGCTTGACCCTGGTCTCCAACACTCCCATCAATTTCTCTGAAGAAGACTTCCGGTGGTGTGTCATGGCGGTGGCATGGTGAATCCTACAGAAAGGGAAAAATACTCGCCCCTGTGGTCCGCACCCATCGATTCAGGGCATATTTTCATGCAGAAGTAAGCGTGCCAGCTCCGGCCCCGCACCTTGGTTTAACCAGCACAGCGCTGCGGTGTCCCCCCGCCCGGCCATGGCGGCTCACAAACCCGTGGAGTGGGTCCAGGCCGTGATTACTAGATTTGATGAGCAGGTAAGATGGGCTGATTCAGGGGATGGGTGTAGCAAGCTGTGGTCGTCCTTAAGGCCCCGCAGTCCAGCTATCTACATGTACACAGACCGGGTCCTTTAAAAACACGGATTTAAAGAGCTCCTTCCCGTTAGGGAACACTGAGATGTGTCTGTACTGTTTGTCCCAGCTGTAAAACACCGAGGAGGAGGTCTTTTTAGCTTGCGCCGCTTCCACCATTAATTAGCACACTTTTCCCACATTTGTCCCGGGCTTTGTGCTTAGCGAACCGCATAATTGTAAAAATCTCCAATGAAGACACGTGTCTGGGGGGTTTAAACCTACACTCAAACGTCCATGGAAGCGTTAAAGCAGCATTAGCTAACGGGCTCTTTTGTGGGAGCTAGCTAACCTTAGCAGGCCCAGCATCTAATGTAAACATCTAAAATGTGACAGGGTTAGCACTATGGTTGGCTCACTGAACCGGCCCGTCCTGCATAGACCGGGGGCCTTTGGGGGCCCTAACCCAGAGCTATGGTGAATGTTTAATATTTTTTAGTTTGAAAGTCCCAAAGCTCAGGTAAAAGAAAAAACACACATAATTTGTAATGATTTTGTGTGTGTGTGTCTCTCTCTGTGGGTGTGTGTGTTTGTTTGTGTGTGTCTGTCTGTTAGCTAGTGCCATGTTGTCTATTGGTCATGGCAGGTAATGCATTATGTTCATAAGGAATTTATGGCTATAGTAGAAGTATCCCATGATTTTTATTTACTTGTTACTGTTGTTCATTTAAAACTCTATATGGCATAAAAAGTAGAGACTATGTGAACAGTGTACTGTATGTCAGTGTTCCTAATTAGTTTGCATTACCAAAATTAACTGCCTTTGTTGTTAAAAAGCAAATCTGACAGCCAGTGTTTGTCATTTAAAAGTAATTTGGCTTTGTTCAGTCTCCAGAAGTCTTAGCGCCTGGTGTTAGTTGCCACAGATCGTGGATTGTAGCAGGGGTTTAGCAGCTCAGCATGGATTATTACTGTCAGAAGCAAGTGGCTTTAGGTGGTATACCCACTTCTTGATCATTATTACCCTAAGCCACTTTATTTTCATTTCTTTTCTTTTATTCGGATGGTAAATTAAATATTTTCATACTGAACTGTTTCCCCTTTTAATAACTAGCTTAACATCATCTAGGGAAATGAATAGGACAACCTCTTTAAAACTGTGAAGAAAATACTGTTCCTCTGCAGTTTTCAGGACCAGCAGCACCAGGGAATATAAACATTTGGGCTGGAACCTGTATAGTTTTCTTAATTTTATTGATGTTCACTTTATTATTTTGTTGCGTTGTAAAAGGGATCTGTCAGCCAAGGGCGTAATCTGGACCATTAACTTTAAGTCTGTAGTTTGCTAGTAGGTGAAAAAAACAACAACATAGACGTGTTGAGTTTTATATGTTCAGTACCCTGGCGAGGTTTACTTTTACCCAAATCTGATCCTAACCTTTTAACATTTGCTGAAACTTTTAAGACACATGACACAAAAACAATAATAATAATGATGTTTTTATTTCTTTTTTGAGCATTTTTGAGATTGCTCTTTGTTGTGCAGTTTTTGTATCAGCATTGCAGTGTGACTGAAATATGTGTATCAGGGCTAGTATACCATTTGTCTGGCATCTTTACAAAGTACTTTGATCAAGTCTTGTTCCCTGTGTTGAGGGGCATCATATCTGTTCTGAAAAGCTTAGTTGTTGCACAGATAATTTCTTAGTGTTTAGACTCCCATTTATATATAGTCACAAACCTCTCGGATTGTTTAGAATCTCTAACATTGAAAAACATTTGTGGCCATTTGTAATTAGAAAATGTTTCTGGTACATGACAATATCGTTTTGGAAACAAGCCCTAATCAATCACATAAATTGATTAATAATTAAAATTCAATATGCCAGTATTAGCAATTGAGAATTTTGCAAGGGGGGGGGGGGGGGGGGGGGGGGGGGGGGGGCATGGCTAGCAACCAAAAGTAAGCAATTGTGCAAGAAGGGCCTTAGTCAGTCGGTGACCAAGAACCCAACAGCCCTTTTAACACAACTTCAGAAGTTCTCTGCAGATAGGAAAAACTGGCAGAAGGACAACCATCAAAGTAACACTCCATCAGTCTGGTCTTTGTTGTAAATGGAAGCCACAGCTGGTAAAGATTTGTTAAATGCCATTTAAAAGGCTCTGAGAGCATGAAACCTTTGGTGCAGAACTCCTGGCACTGTGTGTGGTGAACAACGGTCTCTGCTCATCACCTGGCTAAAGTTCCTTAAATTATTTCTGCTCGCACTCGTAAGGATGGACTTGTATACGAAGAAGTATGCAGACACAATCTACACATCTACTTTAGCAAATATGAAGGTGACCTCAACAGCAAGAAGAAGCTTCTTGTTTTTTGTGTGTGTGTTTTTGCCTTAACAAGACAAAAAATGCTTAACAACAAAACCATTGGTGGGAAATAAACAGAACAAGCTTCCAGCTTATTTGTGCGGCATGTGTGGTCAGCACGCTCCCAATGCGGAAAGTCCGTGCTGACTCAATTTTTTGGCTGAACATAGATGTCTGCATTGGCAGATGACAAAATTACAGCAGCCAAAGCCCGGACTTAACTTCCCATCCAATCAGACGGAACTTGTAAGGATCTATCAGGAAAAATTAGATACACTTTCCAAGTCCAGGTTTCAGAAACTCAGAGACTTACCCAAGAAGACTTGAAGCTGTAAATGCTGCTAAAGAATCTTGTCCAGCTTAAGGCAAGTTTAAGGCCCTAGATAATTTTGGTATGGAGAAATTTCATTTTTGTAGATATTTAGAATATAAATAACAATAGTATAATTTTTTATTTTCCTTTTGGATTAAAAATGGCATCCAAAAGAATGTATTTTCCTGTATTTGAAGTTAAATCAATAGGACTTGTTGCACGCTTTACTGTGCTAAATGTTGAGTAATGTAAATACTGTTACATGCATAGATAGCCTGGTGCTAAACTATGTAGTGTCTCACAAACTAATGCAAGAATTGTAAAATCAATATGGGAGCTAACAGGCAACTTGGGCTATGTGTTCTCTGCTTCTGGTCTTAAAATAGTTGCAAATGGTTATTTCACTTTTCCTTTCACTGTCGCTGCACATTTCTAAAACCTAATGTGCCTGCAAGCCGGAAACTGAAGGGCCATGAAGAAGTAAAGTACATTGATCATAGGTACAATGAGAATCTCAGATGCAGATTGGAGAAAACATTAGAGATGTGGCCCACTTCCTGTTTACGTCCTCACTGCCAACTCTGTTTCAGCCAAATGATGTGCTATAAAGAATGTGAGCCTTCCTAATGCAACTTGAGGAATGTGAACTCCCTCACTGTTGATAATCCTATTAAACTGACTTTACTGACTGGCACTCATTTACTTTTTCACATTTGCTGTTCACACTTGAGCCGACTTTTTTTTTTTTTTTTTTGCAATGCATACCTATCTACTTAAAGCTATCATCAATAGGCCGCTTCCAGTGATGCAACTAGTAATTATTTCTATTTGTGATTCATCTGCTGATTACTTGGTTGTTTAGTAGTTAGAAGAGTCCAAAACCATGTCTTCAGATCTTGTGTTTTATCAAAACAATTCTAAACTTAATAATAATCATTTTCATAATTACAAGCCTATGGACTACCAAAACAATTACCATGCAGAAGTTGGAGTCCAAATCAAATTGACCAAAGACAGGGTAATGGTCCTTGGAACACTGTTTTGAGAAAGTGTTTGATCCCACTTCTTAATATACTTGCACTCAGTTTTCTATTAGGTATAGTATAGGTGTATGGTAATTGAACTCTGAGCCAATTCTATGGCCAGAGTGGTCAGAGAATTTGCTCTTAGCTTTTAAACTTTTGTCTCCCTGTTATAACACTCTTATTAATATTTTCCATGCAGCAAAGTACCCATTCAGATTTGGAAGACGTGATCAAAAAAGCTGTTACAATTTTCACCATATAATGCCACTCTATTACATTAGATTTTTCTTTTTCAATTGTTTCACTGGAGAACTGGACTTTCAGGTCTGATGTGCACATGCTGACATATGACACAAATTAAGAGAAATCAATTGACCACTGCTGTATGTGATAGGTTTGGGTAATTTAAAACTTGAAAATACAATACTAGAACAAGTGACACTGATTAAGGCCTATATATATATATATATATATATATATATATATATATATATATATATATATATATATATATATATATATATATATATATATATAGACATATATATATATATATATATGACATATATATATATATGACATATATATATATATATATATATATATATATATATATGACATATATATATATATATATATGACATATATATATATATATATATGACATATATATATATATATATATATGACATATATATATATATATATATATGACATATATATATATATGACATATATATATGACATATATATATATATATATATATTACAGTGTCATATTACAGAAATTAAACATGTTACAATTGTCCTCTGCTTTATAAATGCAACATTTGGAGTCAGCGTTCTAACCCAAGAAAAAACTGCTGTCATCCACAACTGTCTCTTCATTGCTGGGGCCAGGAAATGCATACTGCTGGCTGATGTGCTTAGTATCAGGTTACTGAGGCTGTCACACACGGTGCATCCTGATGCTTTGTTTACTTTACATGCAGAGATTGCAAGATTTCTTGCATGTCATGGTTGTTGAGGGTGGCTGCCGCTTATTTGGTAAAGCAGTCGGTGACTTCTGGTTTTCCTGTCTACGTGTCGAAAATGTAGGTTTTCCCTAGTGTTTCTAGCCATTAGTGTCCCCTTACAACTAGTCATTCAGCTTTCAAAAAAAGCGTGCACTTGTAATTGTAACTCTTTCTAGTCAAATACTTAATACAAACCCTTTAACACGCGTTTTGACACTGGATGCCATTCCTAATGCCTGAAGCTTAACTTTTTCGGAATACAACAGTTTATGTAATTTGCCAATATTGCAATAGAAAAAAAGCCTTGATAAAGTTGTGGCACTGGTAGGATATCTCCCCAGGCTATTCACAGTCTGAAATTCAGTGCAGGGTTGCGGGAATTGCAAATCATTTCAATGATTCTTGCAAGTCTATCACTCACAGTGCAGAAAATTCCTGCTTATATTTAGATTAATATTAAACAATGACATTACTCTTTCTGCACTCACTCGCCACTCTTCTGTTACATACAGGTTTTAATGATATGATAAAATCATTGGAACCCAAAACGAGTAGTGCAAATGGCAGTGCCAAAAATACCAGTGTTAACAGCAATGTACTTAATTACTATTTACTTAGCAAAATTAAATGTCTTGTTTTCAGTGTGTGCATTCTTTGCCTTTGTCTTAAAAAACAGGCATTACACCACGAAGCCAAAGAATGTATAGGATGCTAGAGAAATCAGAATGGACTGACTCTTTCTGTAGTTGCAACATATGCACAACATTTTCCTCTTTATCACTTGGCCTTAAATCTGCTTCACCAGGTAAAGTTTTATTGCTATCATTTAAAAAAACAAATCAACTTTAGTTCTAAAAGTAGGAGCTTCAGTATTTGGAGCAAGAAGCTTTTGAAAGGTCTAAAGCACAAATGTCGATATTTTCAGGTTGTAGCTGCAGGTTGTGAACATCTATTAGGCGGCCACTGAAAACTGTCCCTGTTCTGAGTTTTATGTTACTTAGGAAAATAACAAAGGCAGGTGGCGGTCTGTGCAGAACTAGGCCACAAGTGCAGGGGGCAAATTCACACAACCCATGATTTAAATACATTGAGCTTGGAGTAAGCTTAGGAGTCACACATCAGTTCAAAATTTAGGACTCAATTTAAGGTTTCAAGAAATTTTAAGACACATGCATCCTGTCATATGAAAATTTAAATATGTTTTAATTAAAGGATTCTAATACTAGTTGAGTCCACAGAAAAGTATCAGGTGTGACTCCATTATGTAAGGTACACGGATGACAACACGGAAGAAGAACAATGACACATGAAGTTACAGCGACAGTTAAAAAACCTATTCGAAGCCATTTTCCCACATGGAGTGAAATCTTGAAATATATAATTGTGTGAGAATGTAAATGTCCGAGTGAGACGTTCCTGAGATAATCGTGAGTTCATTCTGTGAATCGCTTAGTACAAAATCCACATTTAAAGTGAGTGAGTGGTCCTCTTGACGACATTCAGTAATTTTGGGCCAGCCATGACCGTTATGTCAATGCTGACTATATGTACACTCTAGTTCACATTTATATCTGTAAGTCAGTAGGGACAGTTTCAATGTTGACTGGTCGACAGCCCGTAGAGACCATTAGTGCTGTCACATAGAGCTTGTAATGTTCAGGTTTGAAATGCTTGTTATGAAACAACTTCTGAAGCAGTTTAACAAAAACATAGAAGAGGGAGGATTTATTACTGCTTTATTACACGAATTTAGTTTTAATTGGTTGTGCGTAATAAAAAGGACAGTGAGTGCATGTGTGACCTTTTGGAGGAATGGCTAGTCCTCGGCATGAAACAAAGAGCCCACTGACTGCCTTCACTACAATGGACTGCATACAGAGTGTGTGTTATGTGAAAGTGATGGTTTGAGTCTGAATTCATGATGTATTGACTTCCTGTCTTAAGATTTTTAATTAGGAGTCCAAATTTTAGGCCTGATGAAGCTGACGATTGTTTGACAGAAGTTTGCAATAACATTTATAATGCAGGCTAAAATTGGTGTGTATGAGCAGATATTCAGAAATTGGATGTTATATATACCACAGCATGTTGGCCACAAAGAAACAAATGTTGGTCAGTCCACAGCTGCAGATATTCACTTCTAAAAGCTATTAGGCAAATCCCTTCTAACCAATCATACATTTTAAATAATTTCTTCCATATTGTTAAGCTTTGCAGCATTTTCATTTCTTAGAATTTGAGCTAATATTGTGAGGGAATTCACATCAGCAGAGGCTTTTAGTAAATAATAAACTAAAAATGTGTTTTGACTATTTAAAGCACCAGGTTTGCGCCAGTTAGCTTATAGTAAAAGCAGTATGTGGGGATGTACTTACTACTTCCATCAGGACTTAAAATGTAAAAAATGGGGTTTTCCATTGAATACAGGAATCGTTACAAATGTTTGTGTAATGGCTTAAGCGCATCGTTTGTCTGTACTTTAGACTTGGATGAATATCTAATCACATTTCATGACCATTTAATGCACAAACCAGGTAATTCATTCAATATTGTCTTGTCACTGTAATTATGTAAAAAAATATATTTCCTTGCCAGAGTATTTTGAAGCAGAGATCAAAAACACTATTACAGAAAGCGTAAAAGATTTGGACTTTGGACAACTTGAAACTCTGAAAAAAAGAAAAAATAGAAGACGATGCTGTTGTAATGTGTTAAAATGGTTGCGTTAAGTGCATCACCCACCTCTCTTGTCCTTTAGCTTCCCATTAAAGTTGGACATCAGAACACCCACACCAAAGTCAGCATAGAGCACAACAAGGAATGTCTGATCAACATCTCGAAGTACAAGTTCTCCCTTGTCATCAGTGGCCTCACCACCATCCTTAAAAATGTCAACAACATGGTAAGTAGGCTTTGGCAAGGCCAATTGATTTGTGTTTGTTGTCTACTGAAGACATTGTGTTTAACATCAAAATGGGAAATTGAATATGCCTAAATGTAAATATGAGACAACACATTGCAAGTACAGTGTAGACATAGCACTTTTTGTATCAAATGACCTACATTTTTAGTAATTAGTGGAACATGAGACTGACAGGCATTTTTTACCCATGGGAGTCCTGTGAGATTGATTGATCAAATATTAAATAGCGTTAACAATGCCTGCTCTTTCTGTTGCCTTGCAGTAGTTTCAGTTAAAGTAACTGCTGTTCAACATCTGTTAATTCCAACATAATGATCTCAGTTTCTGTCACCATCGTTTGAAGAACACCAAAAAAAACTCACCAAAGTGAAAAGAAACTCAACATGTGGCACATAAACGCCACCATCAGCTTTAGTGGTGTAATCGGAGTGCAACAAAAACACATCAGTGCACAGCTATAAATTTGCACAATGGCCCAGCCTCTGCATAGATTCAACACAGGACTATAAATCAAGCTCTAGTGCAATCAAGGGATATTCAACAAATTTTATTTACATTCAAATGGTCTGTTCCAATACTTCTAGAGGAGATAAACACCAAGGTTTCCTGATTGTTTAAATGCTGAGTGACTGATGTTTGAACTGTGATTGTCTTTCCAGAGGATATATGGAGACACTTCTGAGAAGAACCTCTACCTCTCCCAGCTCATCATCCTGGACACACTGGAGAAGTGCCTGGCTGGAGTGAGTCTCCCCCTTTCCATACCCTGCTGTCATAGGCAGAAACTGTGATCTCATCTTTTTAAAGACCATCAATTCATGCCTTCATGATGAGCTTTTGTGTCCCATCCTTGTGCATTAGTATGAAATCAAACACAGAACTTATTATATCTGCTGTTGTGTTTGTGCTCACCCAGACACAGACTTCTGTTAATGTATGTGTCTGCCATCGATCACGTCTCCAAACTTAAAAAGTTTGATAAACTGATCGCATCTGGTAGATCTAATCTAAATGGGGACTTATTGGGGAAATACTGAAACTTTGAGCCTAGACCACCAATCAACACTGCATGCTTGTCCTCGTTGAGACCGAACGGTGCTCTTAATACTCAGGCTACAAGCCTCTGAGAGCTGGCACATCAAATTAATGTAATATTGATAATTTTATAAATCTAAATAGGGACTTACTTGTGGAAATAAACAGCCATACTTAATAAAGCAGCAGTCCTAGTATATGACATAATTACAGCTTTAACTCACCTCCCTGTGTTGCATTGGCTCAGTGTTCTGTTGATCAGCTTAAAAATGTGAACAAGAATTCTTATTAGTAATGGAATACTAAAAAGTAACTACTATGAAGTAGGAACTAAAAAGGTCCCTCAAAACAGCATTCTAATAACTTTTGTTATTCATAGTTTTCTCAGTGTTGATGCTTGAAACGGGCCTTGTCCCCATTTTACTTCCTAGAAAATTAAACCCTATTTCTCTGTTCTCTGCAACTGTACCTGTACCTACAGGAACACTTGAAATAACTGCAGTGGCTTATAAATGTTTGATCCATAACTGAGTATTCAGTAATTTAAAGACAAGGTGGGGACGAAGACATCAGGGCATCTATATTTTAACCTGTATTGCTGCATTTGTTGCTGTGTTCAAACCAGTGTTTTAACAGTCAACCCGGGGTTACTGTGGTGTCACCAAAATGCACTAGTAAGACACAACAGACAATACAGGAGCAACTATGGTTCCATCTGTAAGTGTTTACTGAATAATTTACTTTTTTTTTTGGTTCCACATTTTCTTTCTTTTTTATATTTACTAAATACTTTTACTTAAAAGGCAAAAAAAGTGCGGTATATGTTGTGGTTATTTGAGGTGATGTGATACTGGATTTAGATTAACTCTTTGTAGCCAGTGAGGAAATACAGAATTTTTGAGACCTTGTTTTTTGTCATTTACTAGTACAAAGTGTTACTTTTCACTAACAAACCCAACATTCTGCTGATCTTTTTATTTTTTATTTTTGGGTGCTGATCAATAGCCTCTTCCTAGTTTGTACCTTGAGGATCTCTAATTTTCCTGAATCTCTCCTACTTCTCTGTCCTCCTCAGCAATCCAAGGACTGCTTGCGCCTGGATGAGACCATGCTGGTGAAGCAGCTGCTGCCGGAGATCTGCCATTTTATCCATACGTACCGCGAGGGCCACCAACATGCTGCTGAACTGCGGGCATCAGCCTCAGCCGTTCTGTTCTCTCTGAGCTGCAACAACTTCAACGCCGTTTTCAGCCGCATCTCCACCAGGTACCTCTCTTAGTAGTAGACGATCCATGAGCAGCTCAGTTGGGATTACAGCTAGAATCTGTTTCACATAACATTTTATAGTAAAATTCTATATTGTATTTTGATGCAAAACCAAAAGTAGCTTCTTTGGGTTTTTGCAGATCCTTCTGGAATTGGATGAAGTTAGTGAAAGAATATTTTTTTTTACTACCCAGTGTTACCAAAATGAAGTTAAACAATTTTGTGCAACAAACAATAGAGCTTGATATTTAGGGATATTTTTTCTAATACAGAATGGCTTATTTTAATCATGATTGAGTGACCAATCACCAGATGAGCTTGACAATGACAGTAAGTTCTTTGGTTTACCATCAAAACGTAACCGTGGACTTTCTGCGCATCTGAAAGGGTTGTAGTAAAGATAAACTGTTTGACACATCAAAAATGCTGACATCTGCTGCAAAGCCTCTGATCAATAAGTCTGCAAGTGGCATTATGAGAATTGGTCACTTTTAAACAGACTCTACTTCTTTGACAAAATGAGAAGTACGTCATCTAGCTCAACACCTGCTCCAACAGTTTGAGAATCAGACCTGGTGAAAGCTCATTATACATACTGTATATTGTGCCTATTCATTATCATATAGTTGGGTTTCAAGTTGAAACTAAAAAGCCTAAACTTGTCAAGGTTGAGGTGTGCTTGCTGTTTACCCAATCATATGTTTAGACAGTTCACATAGTTCAGTAGCAACATTCAAAGAGGTTAATTTTGAGATCGTGGCAGAGGGAAAAAGAGAACATAGTTGTGACAGCGGACAAGCTAAAGTCAGTAAATTAAAGTAGCTTTAGTTCAAGGCTGCGTAGTTTTGCTGGAGCGTGTTTTAAACCTGTGATGGAAGTCTGCACTCTTCTTTTTTTAAGAAGGGAAGTTGAAGTTGAAATGCAAAAGAACTTGAGCACTCGGTAAAAAACAACTTGACTTAAAGGCTAGAAATGACTAGAGTTCATTTCTGTGTGTTTTTGGCTCAGGCTCCAAGAGCTGACGGTGTGCTCCGAAGACAATGTGGATGTTCATGACATAGAGCTGATGCAGTACATCAACGTGGATTGCTCCAAGCTGAAGAGACTATTACAAGGTTGGTACTACATTTACATTTACATTTACATTTAGTCATTTAGCAGACGCGTTTATCCAAAGCGACTTACAAGTGAGGTACAAGGAAAAATCTAAGTCAAGGAGAAGCAAAAATCTAAGTCAAGGAGAAAACATCGAAGCAAAGTCCTATCAGAAAAGTGTTCACAGTTCACGAGATGCAAGTGCAAGAGAGCAGAAAGGTTTTTTGTTTTTTTTTAAAGATTTAAGTGCATAGGAAGATGCGGAAGAGTTCAGTTTTCAGCAGTTTTTTGAATATTGGGAGAGAATCAGCTGAGCGTGAAGCGTTTGGTACGACCATGGCATCACAGGAAACCGCATGACTTCTGAAAGGAATTCGTGTGGGTTCTGGTGGATTCAGTTTTTTAGTTTTAATGTCCTAATATACATTATAGGTGTCACACATTTCAGATGGAACTTTATTTTCTGAGTGCTGGTCATGGGGTGGTTTCCCACTGGATGGCAACAATAATAAGTAAACGTATCCATCTGTTAGGACAGGGAAGTGTTTTTAGTAGGTTATCTTTAAGAATAAAGATGGTGGTGCATGTGTATTTATGCGTGTTTTCTTTCTTTCAGAAACTGTACTAAAGTTCCGAGCTCTAAAGAAACCTGCCCAACTAGCAGTCATCAACAGTTTAGAGAAGGTACATTTTCTCATTTCACTTCCAAACTGCAGTACTGAACTTGAACCGCTGTGCACTAGTTTCCAGATGTAACAGTTTTATCTGTGTACATGTCGTTGTCCTGCTACTATTGTTTTTATTCTTCAGGCATTCTGGAACTGGGTGGAGAATTACCCAGATGAGTTCACCATGCTATACCAGCGACCACAGGCAGACATGGCAGGTATGAATGGAGCCAGTCGACGATGTAAAGACATTTTACAACTTGATACGCAGTAAGACGTTTGAATTTGATCTAGCTGTCAATAACTGTCTGTGTATGTTGTCTGTGTGTGTGTTTAGAAGCTGCAGAGAAGCTGTTTGACCTTGTGGACAGCTTTGCGGAAAGTGCCAAAAGGAAGGCAGCTGTGTGGCCACTGCAGATCATACTCCTCATCCTCTGTCCAGAGATCACGCACACAATTTCCAAAGACACTGTGGAAGACAGCAAAGCCAACAAGGTAGGAGCCAATAACATGCATATATACACACATAGATCAGAGACAGAATTCCAGCACTCAAACACGCGACTTCCTGTCCTATTGTATCTGCAGAAACTGTTCATGGACAGTTTGCGGAAAGCTTTAGCAGGCCAGGGTGGCAACAAGCAGCTGATGGAGAGTTCCGCTATCGCCTGTGTAAAACTGTGCAAAGCCTCCACATACATCAACTGGGAAGATCACTCCACAATTTTCCTCCTCGTCCAGTCCATCGTCATGGATCTCAAGGTCTGATCAGTTACTGGAAATGAGTTTTTCTTCCCTTTATTATGTTTTTTTTTGTTTTTGTTTTCTTTCTTCATACGCCCTCTTGGCCACAGCATTTAAAAGAGTGACAAAAACATTAAGTTAGATTTTAGCCACGTGTGTTTGTATAACACAAGCCCTTAGTTTAAAGTAAAAAGGTATCTTTGTCAAACCTGCAGTAAATCCTAGCCTTAAATTCGTATGGCAGGTAAGTTGTGCATGCTTTTGCATGGCTTTCGAGGTCAGGTCTCTGGATAGCCAACCTAGCAGGGCTACTGACTTTTTTTTAGTCGGGCTAATCTCCCATGGGCAGAGGAGTAGTAGTAGTAGTAGTAGTAGTAGTGGTGTCCTGTTGTTTTAATGTCGCTGCCTTTAGTAGATTGCTTAATTTGGCTTAAAAAGTTATTATAAATTATGATCTTTAATATATTTTGACAGATTGTACAGGCAAACTGTCTACATCTCGTCGATCTCAGCACTTGAGTCTCCAACTCCTTTCAGCTGGTGTAGTGTAATGTTGCCCTCAGGAATTCCAATGAACTATACTAGAAACTGCCAAAAGAACCAATTCAACTACATTATCACATAAAACGGCATAATTGAACCAAACTAAATGTAACCAAATAAACTAAAACAGACGAAGGTCAGTTGTGACCACATGAGAGCTCGCATAGTTGGACTAACTTCGAACTAGTAGCCATTGCTGCTACAGAGCTAATCAGAGCCAAAGCAGCTTCAGACTCCACTAACGTATGTTACTCACTACAATCTCCAGTATCTGCTGTAGCCAACATCCCAACAACAGTACACATTTGTAAATCAGAATAATGGCCTGCGACTAACCAAGTGTTCCAGACTGTGGGTTTGTAAAACAATTAGATTTGGGGTTTTCGTTCACAGGGGGCTGCTTGAGTGCAGCGTCACCACTGAGAAGATTTGGGTGGGCCAGCCATCCAATGAAGGGAGGACATTTAGCATAAGAAAATTTAAAAACAATATATTTATCTTGCTTCATTTTGGGTCAAGGTTGTTTTGTATAAGTTTTGTTTTTAACCACTTTTTTTTTACAGCAAAATTAGGTAGACATTTAGTCACAGTTATTGCTTTAGGACATTACTGTTGTCTTTTCTTTTTTCATCATAGTCATGAGACAAAAGATTACCTTTTTTCGTTTATGTTTTCAATAATGATTCTTATAGTTTCTCAAGCCAGCAGGTAGCAATATTTTTAAAGTTCACCCTATTCACTAACACAAGCAAAATTTGTATTTTTGCTATTAACTTGAAGTGACCTGTTCTCCTCCCTGTCCTATTAGGCTCTGCTATTTAACCCAGCCAAATCTTTCTGGAGGGGTACAGGCAGCCAGAATGCTGACGTGGAGCTCATGGTGGACTGCTTTGTTTCCTGTTTCCGTATCAATCCTCACAATAACCAGCATTTTAAGGTGAACTGAAGAAGCACTATCTGTAGTGTTTCTCATAGTTAACAGTATGCAGCGGGTCCACCCTAATCAGTGCCTCTGTTTTCTCTTTGTACTATAGGTCTGTTTGGCCGCCTCCTCCCCCTCCACCTTTCACTTTGTACTCGTCAATTCGTTGCACAGAATAATCACAAATGTAAGCCAACAGATTGTCTCACAAATCACTGCTTTATAAAGTAGTTATTATGCGTGAGGTCCCTTGTGATTTTGTGCCATGTGTTGTCTACTTTCAGTCCCATCTAGACTGGTGGCCTAAGATTGATGCAGTGTACTGCTACTCCAAAGACCTTCGCTTCATGTTCTCAGATACCCTAAACCGGGTGATCCAAGGCCCAGGCACACACGCTCCACTACGTATGACAACAGTAAGAGGACAGCAACTTACTAAAACATATTCAGTGTAAAGTTTGAGACTTAGTGGCCTAGTATACTAGAAATCTCAAAAATTGAGAAAATTTGAGTTGACATAAAAAACTGTGCACAGCGGCAATAATTGACCAAATGTTTAAAATATGTTTTCTGGGTTAAGGGGTTTATGGGTTGACATGTATTTTTACATAACTCTCCAATGCAATAAAGGATTTGAGACTGGGAACACCCCTTTATTTTAATCAGGTTCCACTCTGATCATATAATTAACAAAGTTGTCTGGATTTTTATATTTTTGTTTGAATATAACCATTGCCCCTTCCAACCTGTCACGTGCTGTTCTCCCACAGAGTCTGACATTTAAAGGGAAGATGACCCCAAGCCTTAAGTTCAAAGAGAAAGCCACAGACCTGGACACTCGAAGTTACAAGTGCCTCCTTCTTGCTCTGGTCAAACTTATCCATGCTGACCCCAAACTCATGTTGCATGTGAGCATTCATGTCACAAAGATTGAAATGTAGAATTCTAGTGTTCAGATTCAGTTGTTACAACTGGAATGTTTTTGTGTGTTAGAATCCCGTGAAGCAATCTCCAGAGATGCAGAGCAGCACAGCAGAGCTCATCACCGGCCTGGTGCAGCTAGTGCCTCTAACCAACACCACCCAGCTCTCACAAGAAGCCATGGAGGTCAGAAACCAAACCCACCCAAACAAAATGAATCAGATTTATAGAAGCATTATAGACATTTTAATTGTAATTATACTATTCATGCACACAGTGCGTAATGTAGGATAGCGTAGAAGTTGCTTCAGTGATTATGACAAATTTTAAAAAGGAGGTAAAAATTGAAGTACCTCTGCTAAAAAGCTTTGAATATGAAGCCTCTGTGCAAAATATGGGTGGTGGGTATGACATGTTGTTGTTGTTGTTCAGATGGATTTAAAGCTCAGTGTATGAAAACGGGTGCCCACCTGAAAATAATGTTACCTGAATGTATACCTTAAAATGAACCTTAAAATCAAAATCTGTATGAAAACCTGTCTTTATTAAGGATGACAACAAATCATTCTTTTCCGTGGAGGTAAATAACTGCGCACATTATCTGTCTTTACTCGAACATTACCTCTAACTACAAAGCATTGCATGTGTCTCCACCTCCTGCTTCCGGCTCTCCCATTCCTGTTTTGTGTTCCCAGGCTCTGTTAGTTCTGCATCAACCAGAGACCATAGAGCTGTGGAATCCTGATGCCCCCATAGAGACATTTTGGGACATCAGGTACTCAAGAGTGTTCTTTTTCCACAATAAACAAGGAAATATATTCCAAAATTAGTTTCCTCGCAGTTAGTCTTTGGCTGAATACAAACACCAGCTGGGTAAAGAGACACTTTAACCAACAAGCTAAAAAATAAAAAATATGCCTGGATCTGGACACTTTTTGTTGATATAGGATCGAAGCCAACTTGAAGTGTGTTTGATTTGATCCTAGAAAGTGCATTGTTTGTCAGTGTCTCCACTGGGCCATCCAGAGAAAATGTTTGACAAACTCCATCCAGCCAGGACAGCTGTAATTTGAGCGGCTGATAAACATGGTGTCCATGTGCTAATTTGTTTGTTATAATATGTTACCGTGATACAGATGGAACTAGTCAATAATTATTTGTTCTAAGTTTTGGCCTTTTATGAGCCTTGGAAAGTATATGAAAGTATGGTGATTACTGGCTTAAGATTTTGTGGTAAGCATTCTGTTTTTAATCAATCCCTGATTTCATTGAAAGTTACAATCATATTTTGTTCTTTACTCAGTTCACAGGTGCTCTTTCTCATCTGCCGTAAGCTGATTGGTCAGCAGATGGTTAATGGAACAGAAGTTCTCAAATGGCTGAGGGAGATCCTCATTTGCAGGAACAAGTTTTTGCTCAAAAACAAGGTACAGTATTGTTTCAACTGTATTAACAGGATGCATTGTTACTTACAAACAAATTCAGCCAAAATATAGATTTAATACAAGTGTTGCAAATAACATGGCAACAAATGATGCACTCTACCTTTGAGCCAGCAAAACCACAGTGGTACAGACCACAAATGAATTCTCAGAAATTTTTAAGAAGTGGTGTTGCCTGTTGTGTTGAAAGAATCAGTTTATAAACTGTGTGTTTGGCCATCAACTATTGCAGGAGTGTGCCACCAAGGGGGGTGGGATCCCCATCTGCCGCCAGGCACAGACCAAGCTTGAGGTGTGTCTCTACATGTTTCTATGGAGTCCAGACACAGAGGCAGTGCTGGTGGCAATGTCGTGTTTCCGCCACCTCTGTGAGGAGGCTGACATCCGCAGCGCCGCCGATGAGGTGCCTGTCCAGAACATCCTCCCCAATTACGCCACTTTCAGTGAACTGGCCTCTGTCAGCAACATGATGGGGACAGGTCAGTGTTGCTGTCTGATCTTAGTAATTTGCTGTAGTACTGCATCTCACTTCTACTTCAAAATTGCATTAGGTAGAGAGAAGCGTTGTGACCATAATGTAAATCATGCTGCTGGTTCAACATTGTGACATTTGTTAGCGATCACGGCCCAACCTTCATTACCAGTAACAGTGTATCTCTTTGATCCATAGGCCGATCCACTTTGCAAAAGAGGGTGATGGCCTTGTTAAGGAGGATAGAACACCCCACACCAGGAAATATTGAGGTAATAAACATTTTAAATTCCAGGGACTTTTACGGTCTTATTCATTGATTGTTGTCAGTTAACCTGCAGGTAATTCTCTTACATTTGTATTTTTATTCTCAAAAACAATATGATTTTTACACACCACATGTGTTATGATATGTTAGCTTTGTTAAAATTAGTTAAACACTCAGTTTTCTTTTAGCTGTCTATGGCCTGTTGTTAATGTCAGGTTTTTGTTTTTCTTTTTCACTTTTAGGCTTGGGAGGACACACATGCTAAATGGGAGCAGGCCACCAAACAGATCCTCAACTTCCCCAAAAACAAGGCTGATGATGGGCAGGTAGGCATGTTATACAAGAGATCTCTTCTCTCTGTGAAGCTCAGGTCAAATTCAGATGACAAGATATAAGCTCAACCATAGCCTAACTGACCAAAAATGTGTGTTTGATATGACATTTGATCACCAAAGCAAATTAGGCAGTATAATTTTATATTTTATATATTTTATAATTTTATTTATAATTCAAATTCACTTTTAATAATCAAATGCCTTATTATTTGCCTGTCTGACATTCAGATTGTATGGGTCTTAAAAGGTTTTTGTCACATCACTGTAAGAATAAAAGCATACACAGGAGGATGTGCCAGCTGATTGTCGGAGCGCTTGTTTTGCAGTGTGTTTCATAACCGCTTCAGAGCTGTGTCCTGTTAACACTATCAAATTACCACCCACTCATGCTACATGGAACTCAAAACAAACCTACCCTTCCGGGAGCCGGCTCTACAAATGTGGCACGGACCACTGTCATGGAGAATAGAATGAATCAGACTTAACTAAAATAAAAACATCTCAATCAAAAATAGTCACCTGACAAATGAATGATCATGAAGAAAGTAGTTGATGTAGTTCCGAACTCTTAAGTCAGCCTAAATTAATT
This sequence comes from Channa argus, assembly GCF_033026475.1. Lineage (NCBI taxonomy): Eukaryota > Metazoa > Chordata > Actinopteri > Anabantiformes > Channidae > Channa > Channa argus. The sequence continues at coordinate 337,617 of NC_090202.1, read as the reverse complement.
TAACAAAACCATTTTTAACCATTTAATTTGTTGTTAGTAACTCAACAGCTCTGAACCCGTGTCCACACTACATTACCTTGTAAAACTACCACAACTACTGTTGAAAAAAACATTGAGCATTGGACCTTGCATAACAGGAATCTTTGAATATTTGTTTAAAAAAAATACTGAGTGGCCAGGTGAGGGTGCCATCATAGTAAGACCAGAGAAGTATTAGTTATCTGATTTTTAGAATTTTAAAAACCTAAACACAGAATAAGTTTAAATATAGTAGCTTTAAGCCTCATGACTGAAAGTCTAAATTTAAATACTTAAATGTATCATTTTTGTCTGTCTGTTACATTGATATTGTGTTAAATTGTAGGTTGATTTAAATCTTTAACCTGTGCATCATGAAGACAAATTGTGTGGAATAATACATCCACACTTGTGTCCCCCCACAGCAGGAGTGGATCAACATGACAGGCTTCTTGTGCGCTCTTGGTGGTGTGTGTCTCCAGCAGCGCAGCACCCCTGGCCCAGCCACTTACAGCCCACCTATGGGCCCCATGAGTGAGCGCAAACCTTCCATGATTTCCATGGGCCCCTGCGAGGTATCCAACCCCATGGCCATAGCGACTTCCTGCTCCTACTCTGCCTCCAGCGAGACGCCTGTCAGCCGCTTCCTGGATCGACTGCTGGCCCTGCTGGTGTGTGGCCATGACAGAGTTGGCCTCCATGTTCGCACTAATGTTAAAGACCTGCTGGGACTGGAGTTAAGCCCCGCCCTCTACCCCATGCTCTTCAACAAGCTGAGGAACAGCATTGGCAAGTTCTTTGACACACAGGGACCGGTGAGTCTAGTTGTAGGACTTGTAATCATGTAACAGTTCTTTGGATCCAGAGGCGAGGCTGTGCAATGCTGGTTTAAGAAAAATAGATCTGACAAGTGTAGTAAACTAAAGAGATCATTAGAAGGAAAATGTTTTTAAATTGCATGTCTAATGTTAATTTGCTTACTATATGGTACCATTATAAATTTTCTGAATTAAACTCAGTGGTTGTACTGTTTTTCAGGTTCCTATCAACGACACTAACACCCAGTTTGTGGAGCAGACTATAGCCATCATGAAGAACCTGTTAGACAACCACACAGACGGCAGCTCTGAACACCTAGGACAGGCCAGCATTGAGACAATGATGCTCAACCTGGTCAGGTCAGCACCTTTCCTTTGGCCCAGTGTATTCATATTCCATAGTCCTAAACCAACTAAAAACCAACTAGGAGTGTCGCCCTAGACAGTATGTAACAACGGATATATCCAGGTGCAATGTCATCCACCTATTGTTAGATACTAGGTGTTGGGCGAGGCATCAACGTAATCGATTTACAAAATTACGTTGTTTTACAAAACTAGAAATGAACAGTACAGAAAGATTCATTATCTGGTACAATAAAAAAAAGTGTAAGGATTTAGTTATTAGAGTTGTTAAAGGTAACTATAAAATGAAAATATAAGTATTTGTGTTCAGGAATTACCACATATGAATTCTACACTGAGATTAGCAAATTTAAAAAAACGTTTTGTGGAGCAGCTCCTTCTCTCTGAGTATGAGCGAGGGCGGCGCTCAGCCAAGTGTCCCTGTCTGCAGCAGAGGGGAGCAGTTAATTCTTAACTCGACCGGACAACATCAGTACTCATTCGGGGACAGGCCTAAAATGCTCCGTAAATTATAAGAGTAAATGATCCAAACACTCTTTTAATGATGATAAACGTGCAGAAAAGTGATGATTTCAGCTGTGCCTACAGCTTCCCCATCCACCGTCATGTGTTCACCCCAACAAGCTTGTTGGCTAATCGCTAACTGCTACGAACATGTTAGCTTACATCCATCTTAAGCTGGAAGTTATAAAAAGTTTGATGTGCTGCACTTAATGCACTGTTCAACCTAAATGCCACATGTTCTAGTGGACACTGAGGCAGTCACACTCCCGAACCAAGCAGTACCCTGCAGCAGTTAGCAGAGACTCTCCATCAGCAGCAGACAGAGGACAGGGATCAGTGATAGGGACTGATTTCATGTTCATTCTTCTATTCTGTTAAAGTATTTAAACTAAAAGAAACAGAACGGTTTATTGAGGAAATGTAGATTGCACAACATTCCTTTAACTTGAATGGAACAAGCTTAATTATATTGTGGACAGACTTCACATCAGTCTGTAAAACACCAGTTAAGAATGGCCTATTTTGGGGGTAGGAGTAATGCCCTGCAGTGCATGCTTTGAATTATTATAATTAAAATATAAAAATTACTGATGAATTTAAAATAATTGAATTGACTGATCAAACTAATAATCGATGGATTCGTTGACAAAAAAAATCGTTAGTTGCAGCTCTATATGATACCACTTCATAATCAGCTCTTATTGAAATTGATTTTGTATCATCAAAAAATAAAGGCCAGGTATTGCAATCAAATAAAGGTAAACCTAACAATGATGTATCACCATATTCTTTGATCAATGCAGATGTAATATGAAATGCTCTGAGTACAGCCTGAAACACAGTTTTTGTGGGATGATAATGGAGATCCACACCTGTTTATAAAGCTTGTTTCAGTTGTGTTGCCAATTACAACATTTCGACAAATCACCTTGAGTGTTTTATTGATTGATTGAAGGAATGAATCTGAGTTAGAAGGTGATGACTATGGTCTTATCTCCAGAGCAGGCACCACTGTAAGCTGATATAATTAGTTAATTTAAGAGCTAACACCACAATAGAAGTAGAATTTTGTTTTTCAAACACATTAAGGATTTATGAATGATACTGAAAACTAATGACATTACAAATCAGAGGAATCTGTGAGAGTTGGTGGAAACCGCCATTTTGTGTGAACTGTCCCTCCTTAGAAAGTGTTGGCTGGTCTTTATGTGTGTCCCAAACTTAAACACTACATCGGCTTTAGAGTGGAGACACACAAAAAGGACACGAAAGTACTAGTGGCAATGAAGGACAAATGTTGCATTGCCACATGTCAGCCTTATCGCCACACTCCAAAGAGCTTAGCCAGTGGCCAACTAGCACATACATTCTGCACCTGGGAAAGAGAAAAGAAAAGCAAAAGACATAGAACTGTGGATGAACCAACTATACACAAAGCATAGCTTCATATTTTCAAACTGCTTGCTCACTGCAGACTGTATATAGCTACTTGTAATTGAGAATATGTCTGATTAGAACTTACAAATGGCACCTGGTCTCTTTTCATGCAGTGATTTGCATAATGTAGCTGAACACACAAGAAGAATGCTCTCACTGACATGAACAATACTGATTTGCCATGCTGACAAAGTTTTTCACCAACTACCTGACATCAGCCAAAAAAGCCTTACGTCTCATTGCCCCTAACCACCCTAACCCTAAAAACAGGACATGACTTTCTGAAATTCAATGTCATCTCCAGGTATGTGCGTATCCTGGGCAATGTGGTCCATGCTATCCAGATCAAAACCAAGCTGTGTCAGCTGGTGGAGGTAATGATGGAGAGAAGAGATGACCTCTCCTTCTGCCAGGAGATGAAGTTCAGGTCAGTAATAGATAGGTATACATGGGATACCCTGGGTGTTGGACAAAGCCACTAGTACGGCTTTTCTTTTCTTTTTTATTTTACATAACATTGTGTTCCCTAAATTTTAAAAAAGGATAAAAGCTTATCTATTTGAACACACTCCAGTAAACGAAAAGTTGAAAAGCTGGCATCTGAAAATACTAAAATTCTTTACTGTTAAATGTTTTTATATAGAAACAAGATGGTGGAGTACCTGACAGACTGGGTGATGGGAACATCCAACCAAGCTGCTGATGATGACATCAAGTGCCTGACGAGGTTCCCTTCTGCTACTTGTTCTCATAATAACTTGTGCATTATACAGAAATGAGAGCGCTCCCTCCTCACTATTTTTTTCCTTTTGTGTGTGTGTGTGTGTGTGTGCTTGTGATGTGCTTGTGATGTGCAGGGACCTGGACCAAGCCAGTATGGAGGCAGTTGTGTCACTGTTAGCTGGTCTTCCTCTGCAGCCAGAAGAGGGGGACGGAGTAGAACTGATGGAGGCCAAATCTCAGCTCTTCCTCAAGTAAGAGCATATCTGCCCTCTGCCACCTGTGTGGAATTGTACAGCTGGTTCTAAATTTAACTTACAACTTACTTACGTACAAACATAACAAATCTGATGGATTACAATGGGTTAAATTATGTTAGAGTACACAGAGCTGACCTCCTTCTCCCAATATCGGCATGTCAAACATTATAGCAGAGCTTTTTTCTCTTTTTGCATAACAACATCTTTTTTAACTGTCATTTTCAGACTGAGTAAAAAAACTGTAATTGTATTCAGTCAGTAAGTTGGTTAACAGGGCCATTTGTTTAGATACAGGAGTGCACCTCCGACATGTGCACTTAATTATGGCTTGTTAATCTTAGTCATAGATTCTCAGTTTAGCAGTCTAGAGAATTATCTGAGTTTCGTTCAGTCACTTGTTTCCTGTACATACCAGCTATAGTCCATGTGTCACTAAACAGGTGCAATGAAGTATTCAGGTTACCGGGATGTTCTTTGACAAAATGCAAACACACAAAGGTCAAAATACTGTGCATCCTGTGCATGCATTGCACGTACTGTATCTACAGTAAATGCTCATTAAAATGTATGTGATACATAAAATAACAGGTGAATCTCTGACAGACCTTATTTTATATAGAGGCTTGAGCATGCTTATTACCTAAATACTCATGGGACACACCACTCATCATTTCCTGACCTTGCATAGACGAATTACAGTTATAGAACCACATCTGTTTCTGTAACGAGGTCGCTCTGCTGATTTAAAATGATGTATTCAAATGCTTCATAACCAACAGATCCACTTATAATCGGCACAGTTAGTCTAACATGGTTAAAGCAGGAACTCTTTAAAGCAGAAGAAAATTTAAAGAAATGTTATTCTGGCATCTGTTGCCCACAGCCCCTTTCAATTTTGTAGAAACCATGTAATGCTTGCATGCAACTACTTGGAGCTTGTCTTTACAGTGCTGCAAACACACTGTGATTGGGTATACATTTGGGGAATTTGCATTTTTATATATTACAATTAGTCATTACAAGTCATTTGGCAGATGCTTATATCCAAAGCAACATGCAAGTGAGTAGTAGACAGTCTTGCCAGAGAGACACACATGCAGCCGAGGAGGACTAGGAGTCACTAGGAGACCCTTTGGTTCGTGGACAACTGGTAATATTAGTCGTCTGTACTCTGTCCAAAAAGTCACAAAATATATGAAAAATAATGAGCATTGAGCATTGTTGGATGTTGTAGTTTAGACATGTCAGGGAACCATAAAGCCAGTGATGGAGTGATGGTGGCCATGTGACAAAATGCAGAATGTCTTTCAGCAGTGTCTTGATCATAAAGTATTTTCAAGAAGTATTCCTATCCCCTTCACTTTTTGCACACTTGATATATGTAATAGACATTTTCTTCATTCAGTAACACATAGTGACAAAGTTAAAAAAATAATAATAAATAAATAAAAGCGAGCCCCCACAGCATGATGCTGTCAGCACTGTTCATCACCACGGGGGGGTGGTATTAGCCAGGTGATGAGCAGTAATTGGTTTGCTCAGACATAAAGTTGTTCTTGAAATAGTCAAATCCTCTTAATGATTTACCTCTATATCTTCATGGTTTAGTTTTGTACTGGTGTGGGAATTGTGGGACCTTATTTAAAGAGGTGTGTGCTTTTTTGTTTTTTAAACTGTGCCCAATCAGTTCTGAACATTAAAGCAAACAGGAAGCACTTGAGCACAATTTGAAGCAATAACAAAAGAGACCAAATTTTCTAACATTTCTGTGAACATGTTTATATCATGGGTTATTGACACAACTTCTAAATGAGGGGGTCTGGGTAATAACTCCATTATATGTAGTAGGGTTCTTACTGGTGTGTTGTGCATTTGGTTGGACTGAGTGGCATCCAATCAGCTTGTACTCTATAATTAGCAGTACTCCTACTGCTGGTTCAAAATCATGACAATCTGAGATTCGATTAACCCAAACTCATACACTGTTGATGAGTCAATTTTTAAGACTGAATCTAAAGAAAATTAAAAAATCATGACGTATAAAATCACAGAAAAAGATATTTTTGTGTTTTAGTGGCAAATTTGTAGCATCAACAAGTCTAATCTGTTGTTGTGATGATGGTGTGCAGGTACTTCACACTGTTCATGAACCTGCTGAATGACTGCAGTGAAGTGGAGGATGAGGGTCAGGCAGTGGGAGGACGAAAGAGAGGAATGTCCCGTCGCCTGGCCTCCCTCCGTCACTGCACCGTCCTCGCAATGTCCAACCTGCTCAATGCTAATGTTGACAGTGGCCTCATGCACTCCATTGGTAAGTCAGACGTTGTTACTACAGCTCAGCTGAATAATAAGCTAATTTCGAGTTTGAGTTTTCCTGTGAGACTTAAAGTTGATTTTTCCCTCTTAAGGTCTGGGCTACCACAAGGATCTGCAAACTCGAGCCACGTTCATGGAGGTGCTGACCAAGATACTACAGCAGGGAACAGAGTTTGACACGCTTGCAGAGACTGTACTAGCTGACCGCTTTGAGAGGCTGGTGGAGTTGGTCACTATGATGGGAGACCAGGGGGAGCTGCCCATTGCTATGGCACTGGCCAATGTGGTCCCTGGGTCGCAGTGGGTGTGTAGCACTCGTGGGTTTAGGATTGGTTTCAAACATGTTGACATAAAATGCATATTTTACCATGGCAACTGAACGATGTGTGGCTAGGCTAGTAGGTGGTGTTGTAGTTCATTGAATTTTTCCCACACGTAGCATTTATGAGATAAGAAGGTATAAAATGTTAAATTAATGTATTGCCATACAATGTTTTTTCTATCAGAAATGTGTATGTGTTTCCTTTATTCCCAGGATGAGCTAGCCCGGGTCCTGGTGACACTTTTTGACTCCCGTCACCTCCTCTACCAGCTGCTTTGGAACATGTTCTCGAAAGAGGTGGAGCTGGCTGACTCAATGCAGACTCTCTTCAGAGGAAACAGTCTGGCCAGTAAAATTATGACCTTCTGTTTCAAGGTACTTGTGTTGTGAAATTCTGAAACTCAGATATTCTACATCAAAACATGTGTGTCTCTGTGTATATATGTGTATTTATAAATAAAATCATCGTATTTTATTTCATCTTTTGACAGGTATATGGGGCTGCCTACTTACAGAAGCTACTGGAACCTTTATTAAGAGGGGTTATCACCACTCCCGACCACATCAGCTTTGAGGTGGACCCCACCAGGTGAGCACCTACATCGCTGTTCTGACAGCATGTAGTATTCCTATTGACAGATAGAAGTAATCCGGAGAAAAACGAGGTCTAGACTGCTGTGACTGATCTATCTTTAACCTGGGTGTGGTAGAAGAGCTCACGTGTAGCACTTTACACAGCATGGTACCAGCTAAACTCTGTTTGGCTCTGCTCTATTCTGGTACCAGGCACTGTTTTTTTCCCTCTGCAGATATAATACACCTACAAGGTAGTTGTTCGACATGGCAATGCCACATGAAACCATAATTATATGATCATCATCAACCCAACACAGAAAGGAACAATGGAAGATGCTGAAGGAATGCTGCTCCTGATTCTTGGCAGGTGGCTGTTTGTCACAGCAAGGAGACACGTCTTTCACAGCAAGTGTGAGGCAACAACATGAAAGATTACTAAAAATAAGGAGAATTTAGCAGTTACTTGTTCCAATTTCAAATGTCAAGACAATTGTTACTTAAATGCAACGGTGGTAGTGACGCCTCACTCGGATCGTAAAGTAGTCCACAGTGTTTTCAGGTTCACTTGGGACCTCAACAAAAACAATTACAAAACACAAACCAGCACTGTCCATGACTTCTGCCTGAATCAAAAGCTCTTAGTAGCTCCTATGTATGAGTATATGTGTATGAGTCCACATCTGCCCACATCTACATCCCTTTCTTTCATAGGGTAGGACATGTCTCTGAAGAACAGAGAGGTGCCCTTCTTGGATATGTATTTGACTTTGGTGCAGGTTGCAATGGAGGGTTTATCTATCCTGGCCCAGAACACATATCCTCACTGAAAAGCTATTTGATTGTCTCATCAGGCTGGAACAAGGTGAAAACCTGGAGGACAACCAGAGGAACCTGCTGCAGATCACCGAGCGGTTCTTCCAGGCCATCATTGGTTCATCCAGCGAGTTCCCTCCACAGCTCCGCAGCGTCTGCCACTGTCTGTACCAGGTAGACCCCCAACCACACACTCTCTAATCTGCTGCCCAACTGCTCACCTAGCCTTTCTGCCCTGACCTGTGTGCAGTGTCATTTTCACATTTCAAGCTCCCACCTCTCCACTCTGAGGTCTCCAGATGCCACTCAACTCACTGCTCTTACATAACACACACCAATGCATAGCTTAACAAACCCTTCAACTTTTTACAGTCTTCCACAGTGATGTATTATGGCATCTATGTTTGATTTTTTTTTTTTTAATGTGCCTAAAATTCCACATGCTCAGTCTTTAATCCCCAACATTTTAATAACTCTAAAGCACCTTGGGACAACTTGTGTGTGACTAAGTCAGGACCTTGTTTTTTCTAGATTTTACCATATGATGTAATGTAATCAATCTATGTAAGTGCTGCTTTCCACTGGGACCAAAAACTGAAAATAGAAGTACTGTTTGTGTGTAATAATACTACACACACATTGCTGCATCAAACAATATTTTTCATTACCCATTAATCCAAAATGTATTATTTAGTATTATTGATTGAGCATCAGATAAATAGAATGTCATAAAATATTTATATAAAACTCATAACTGTTGCCTAAAGCAATGTGATATTGTATATGGATTTTTTTTTGAGGGGGGGAGGGGTTGACCGGTAGTCTAGACAAAAGGCAGCTAGTTATGGCATAGTAGACATAGAAACCAGTAACCATACATGTTTACTGGGTTTATAAATGCATTTAATTTGATCTGGAAGAACTTAGCAGTCTATCTTAGCTATCGTTGGTTCATTAAGCAAGTTCGCCCCACAGCTCCACAGTGTCTCCCACTGTCTCTACCAAGTAGAACTGCAATATTAGTATTTATCCACCATGTGGTACGGGCTCAACTCAACTTTACTCACTTTTGGTACCAGGTAGGCCTACTTTGTTTTTCACTGCTGATATAGTACGTTCTCAGTGTAGCTGGTCACAGCATTAAACTGCCATGACATCCTCCTCAAGGCAATACATGCAAGAACAGCAATGCTGTTCTCGGTAATTGGCCGCAGCTAGACCAAAAGAAATGCTAGAAAATTGGATGAAGAAAGTTTGGGAAAGTTTTCTCTAGAGGTTAGACAACAAGGAAACTAAGTGGCAATTAAACTAAAACACATACAAGGTACTATTAGTACTTCTAAAATAGAAATCTGGAAATGCCAAGTGAAGTCAAGAAGAGTTGAGCTAGTACCATGCAGTAGAGATTGACCCTAGCTGCTCATCTACCTTTTCTGCCTTTAACCTGTTTTTGTCCCTTGTTCTTTCATCAGTCGATAACAGAATAAAATATTCATAAAACACTTATTTTCATTTCTTATAGCAAAACACGATGAAGTATGTGGGTTATTTTGTTTGACCAGTAGTCCAGTCAAAAGGCAGTTCATTAATAGAATAGAAAGAGGAAAAACTGATATTTTTCAGAGAATCCCAGTGAGCAGCAGCTCTGTATTTAAAGAAGTGTATTAAAAGAAATGTAGTTTATTGGGTAAGACAGGTTTCGTGGTACAGTGCATTGAATCATCTGGCCAACACTGGTATGTGAAAACATCAAAACTGTGATCACGCCTAATTTTGTGCATCACAATGGTGTCAACATAAATCTCATAAGAGTCCCCCTTTTGTTTCCCCTGTATCAAATGAGTTGAGAAAATGAGCATCTGCACAGTTGTACTCTCCCTTTGTCTGATTTTTTTTTTTTTTTTTTTTTTTTTTTGAGACGCAAAGGTCTCCAGCTGGATGTGAATTGTGGCCCCAAGGCCAGCAGGGCATTCATTGAACGTTTTGGCAGTAAATCTCACATTCATAGGGAAATATACAGATACTTGTTTCACGTTCAAATGACAATATTGTTTTTGTTAAAAGCATGGATTAGGTTTGATCACAGCATAGGGGAATGATGGCCTGTCTAACCTGAATACACACGTAACAATCCCTATGAACACAGTCTTTCCTGTTTACGTCCAAATGCTGCCGCTGCTGCTGCTGCCGCTTCTGCTGCTGCTGCTGCTGCTGTCACACCCTCTCAAAACTGAAAAGAAGCTCCACAGTTCCCATCCATCTACACTCAATGAACAGAATTAACAACATTAGGGTGTTCCATTTACTAATAATTCCAAATATTTCATACCCACACCCATAACAAGTGGTCTGGGTTTTTGATTTTCCATGTGTTGATATCTTTTATTTCTCATTCTCCATCTTGGATTTTTATTTGCAAGTGTGTAAGCAGACGCACACTAACACAGTCTTGCTGAAGTAAAACCTCACCAGCTCATGCATGGACACGCTTCAAGTCCCCTGAGCAGTGATGACAACGTTTCTAATTGCAGCTTTAATTTTTCCTGTGTTTTATTAGATAAGAATGTGTTTACACCTCGAGTGGTTAGGGCTGTGTCTGTGTGTAGCTGGTGCTGTGACCATGATTGTGCTCATCTCTGTTCTGTAGGCTACTTGCCACTCTCTACTGAATAAAGCAACAGTAAAAGAAAAAAAGGAAAACAAAAAAGCAGTAAGTTTGGAGAATCTATTTTACCTCAGACACTTTCCCCCTAAAGCAAAAAAGCCTTTTTTGCATTTTATTCATTTAATTTTTATTTCTTCATTTTTTTAAAATGAAAATTTTGTATTCTTTTTCTCCATATTCAACTTTGTGTACAACCCTCTCTTAAAATCATTGTACTAATATCGGCGCCATTTGATGTATTTTCAATTAACAGTTTCCAGGAAATGGTGGCATTCTCTCTTTTCTTTTCTATCTGGACTCTCTGTTTGCCCTCCAGGAGACATTTTTTCAGAAACTTTCATCTGCACTCAAAAACATTTTATCAACATATTATGACTTATTTTAATAAATCAGCTCTCACACACCTGTACATCTCATGTGGCTCAGCTCACATGGATGTATAAATGACAGTGGTCAATAGATGAAATATTCTGATAAACTGGCCTCCTTCAATCTGTCATGGGTTGGATTCCTTAGCTGTACGGTACATGTTTTTACCTCAAAAATAGCATTTGTGGGGAAAAAAATTCCCTGCTCACAAAAAAACTAACTCAACTTTATAGTAACATGGCCGCAACCTCCCTACATGAACATTGGTTATGAAGCTGCACTGTTGATGCAAAACCCAATTTCTATGAAATAATTTGTAAGTCATTTAAAAAGCTTTTTTTAAATTTTACTAGTACAAAAACATATCAATTGTTGAAACTGAGAAATATAATTTTTTTTATTTTTAAGAAATTGGTAATTAGTTGCATCGTAGGTTTCTAAAAGGTTGGGACAAGGGCAGCAGGTTGTTTTGAGTCGAAATTTGAATTACTTGTGCATAATTGGTAAGTTTTACAGCATTCCTACTGACTATAATTTGATAATGAGTAATACCTTAAGTGCTGGGCAGTGTGTGGTGAGTGTAGCAGCTGATAGAAGACCACAGCAGAGCAGACAGAGGGTGGAGTGGATGGATTTTTAAGTCTCAAGTTTAAACCTGCGTTAATTGCATATTGTAAGTTTTTAACCTATGTGTCCACTTAGTGAAGCACCTCATCCCTTATGAGGAACTTTTCAACTTTGTTGAAATGTGTTGCTGGCATCAAATTCAAAGTGTGTACATAAAAGAAAAAGAAAAATTCATATTTCTCAGTTTCAACATTTTTTGTTGTCTTTGTACTATTTACAATTAAATATGTTGTATGATTTCTAATTGCAAATCATTGCATTTTCTTTTTTTCACATTTACACGTTGCCCCATCTTATTGGAAACATGGTTCTAAACACATTGGTATATAAACATAGTAACATTGGTACATCAACAGTGAGATCACAGCAGAAAAGAAAAGCTGTCTTCCAATCTTGTCTTAATGCACTGTTGAAGACACAAAGTGCAGAAGGAAGTCATGAGAGGCATCGTGTGCACAAGCACTGAATTGTAAGCACTACACTCACCAGCCACTTTAAATGGGTACACCTGCTTAATCACGTGGCAACTGCTCTTTGAGTTTACTGTTGACATGGTTGGTTGAGTATTTTAGAAACTGCTGATCTACTGTCACTTTTATGCACAACCGTCTCTAGGGTTTACAGATAACAATCTCAAGGGGGAAATACGTTCGTGATGCAAAAAGTCAGAGGAGATTGGCCAAACTGGTTCAAACTTATAGAAAGAAAACAGTAACTCAAATAAACACTCATTACAACTGAGATATACAGAAGAGCACCTCTGATTGTGCATAATGTCTTGAGGCAGATAATCTACTGCAGTAGAAGACCATGACCGGTTATTCCTGTCAGCTAGGAACAGGAAACTGAGGCCACAATTCACAAGGGCTCACCAAATTTAAAACATTGCCTGGTCTGATGAATATCAGTTTCGGCTCTATGTAATATTCTGCCTTGTATCAACAGTTCAGGGTGGTGGTGGTGTCATGGTGTGGGGGATATTTTGCATACAATGAATTGTTCAGCCGATTAACTGGCATTCTGCAATGCTTTGACTTCTAAATTAACTTTTAAATAAATCTTCATTGGCCGAGACCTTTGGTCAGGGCAGCCGATGAATTAAAACAAAAGGTGCAGACATACAGTGCATTTAGACCCTCTTAATTTTTTCAGTTTTGTTATGATGCAGCCTACAAGGACAGTTGTTTAAATTCATTTTTTTTCTATTTAAATTACACTCAGTATCTAATAATGAGAAATTGAAAATGTAGTCTTGTTGCTGCTTTGCAAATAGTATTTTTTTGTAAATAATGAATTTAGAACTAGGTTAAATTTTCTAAATGTTTTTTATTTCTTGAAGTGATTCACATATTTTCTAAAGACATCAATTGTGAATTTAAGTTGAGCATATCTACTCATATCAGTTGGCCATCAGCCTCCCTGCCCTCTAAAGTCTGCATCCGCATCGGGCATTGAAAAACCCAAATGACGTGACCACTAGTTTAAATGCCACGACCTAACCTGAGTGTTTTGCTGACCCATCTACCTCTTTGTGACCACAGTGTACCAATCTTCTGATGGCAACTTCCAGTAGAATAATGCACCATGTCTCAATGCTAAAATCATCTCAAACTGGTTACTTAAACATGACAATGATAAACTCTATTCAAATGTCCTCCACTGTCACCAGATCTCGATCTAGTCTCGATCACCTTTGCAATGTAGTCTAAAGGGAGAATCGCATCAGACAAATCTTGAGCAACTGTATGATGCTATTATGTCAAGATGGACCATAATCTCTGAAGAATATTTCCAGCTATTTGTTGTATGTATACCACAAAGAATGAATGCAGTTGTGAAGACAAAAAGAGCTCCCACCTGGTACTATCAAGGTGTATCTAATAAAGCGGCTGGCAAGTGTATATCAGAGGATTTGTATTCTTTAATACCCAGTCACTCTCCCTGTCATCCAGGGTGTTAACGTCCTTCTTTATTTGCTTTGTGTATATCTGTATTTATGTATTTCTATGTCAGTGTTTATTTTAGTATTTTTATTTATTTGATAAAGGGCAGTTGATGATGTATCAGATCATCTTAATATCAACCATGTGGTACATGACATCTCTGGACACCTTTTTTTTTCCCCCCCAAGACATAAGTCTTGGTTCCATTGTGTCTTGGAAGTCAGTGCATTTGAGATTCAGGTTTGTGTCCAAATACATTGAATGGACATTTGGCAGTCTTTGGCATTTTTCACACTCGGCTGAATTAACAGAAACAGTGGCTGATTATCCACAAGTATAGAGACTTTGCTAATAGGTTCAAACCGCACCCTTTTATTTATCTTAGGGAGTTTAGAATGGTTGTTAAAAATTGGACCCAGAGTATGCAGGAAGGTTAGGTGAAACACAGGTTTATTTGACTGCACGCAGTTTTGAGAAACCACATACAAGGTATATTTGTGTGTAAAGACAGGCTCTGAGGAGAGAGCACAGAAAAATAGGACTTGCTCTCAAAGCCCATGCAACTAATATAGTGTGTCAGGAATAAACAGGAGTTGATTTTATAAAACAAAATCGGGCTGAACAAAATGAAGAGCCTCCAAACATTTTGAGAGTTTTCTGGAAAAAAACTACATTATAACCTTTTTGAGACAATTTGTTTGTGATTGGTATTTACCAAACTCTGTTTATTGACAGGGTTTCAACACAGTGTATTCAACCTGGAGGATAAATTAGAGTTTTTGTTGACCAACTATCCAACCAATTATTAAAAGAAGCTACTTGGATGAGCAGTAACATTTTGAACTAACCAGAAAGAAGCCCAGTTTCTATGACTTAGTTTGAAGTTCTAATTTAAGTCAGGCTAAAGTTTGTTCAGCAGTTGTTCAGCTTACCTTAATTTAAAATATAGAAAAGCAGCAGATTTTACATGTGACATAATGTAAATGTAAAATTATGTAAAAAAGAAAATCCCTCAAACAAGCAGTTGTTGATCAAAACTCTTTGATTTTGAGAGATTATAAAAGTCAGATTTTGTTTTTGTTTTTTTTCAATCAGTTGCCTCATTGTGCTGAATAACACAAAATGGTGGATGTGGGGACCCAACATTGGTATTAGTGATGTACCAGTGTATAGTAGGTTCCCTAAAAATTCTGTTAACAACATAGAAGCCTGCGCGTGTTGACTGTTTTTCACGCTGAATGACCCAGTAAGAGCAAAAGGTACAAAGACAGCTACAGGTCACATGTCATGAAAAGAAAAAAGTTGAGTGTAGGTTTTACCATTTACATTTTACATTTAGTCATTTAGCAGAAGCTTTTTCTCCAAAGCGACTTACAAGTGAGGTACAAGGCAGCAAAAATCTAAGTCAAGGAGAAAACATCAAAGCAAAGTCCCATCAGAAAAGTGTTCACAGTTCACGAAATGCAAGTGCAAGAAAGAGTAGAAAGGAATTTTGTTTATTTATTTATTTATTTATTTATAAATAAAAGAGATTTAAGTGCATAGGAAGATGTGGAAGAGTTCTGTTTTCAGCAGTTTTTTGAATATTGGCAGAGAGTCTGTTGAGCGTGCAGTTTGGTAGCTCGTTCCACCATCGTGGGATCATTGCGCTAAATAATTTTTCTTGGTGTCTTCTGTGTGGTGCTGGGACCACCAGACGTCGTTCGATGGCAGACCGCAGCAGGCGAGAAGGATTGTAGACTTGAATTAGTGAGTTGAGGTAAGCGGTAGCTGTCGAGTTAACCACCCTGTGAGCGAGAGACAGAGCTTTGAACCTGATGCGAGCAGCTACAGGAAGCCCGTGTAGAGATCTAAAGAGTGGTGTGACATGGGTCTTTTTTGGCTGATTAAAAATGAGGCGAGCTGCTGGATACAGGTAACCCCATCAACAAAGAGTTGCAGTAATGGAGACAAGATATGACCAACGCCTGCACAATTTGTTGGGTTGTATATTCCGTGATGTAAGGTCTGATCTTCCTGATGTTGTAGAGAGCAAATCTGCATGTCCTAAAGACTGAGGAGATGTAGTCTTCGATGATGACCCCCAGATTTTTGGCCGATTTAGTGGGGACAATGGCCTGCACTTATATAGTGGGGATTGAACCAACAACTGTGAGATTGGTGGACAACCGCTCTAACTTCCTGCGCCACAGTCGCAATCACTGTAGGTTCCATGTTGATGCTGATGGTGTGTTGTGTCGAAGGTCTGGCTTGGAAGGCAAGGACTTCGGTCTTGGAGAGATTGAGTTGAAGATCTCTCTCACTCATCCAGGCTGAGATGTCTGAGAGACAGGCAGAGATGCGTGATAAGACAGTGGAGTCGTCCGGTTGAAAGGACAGGAAGAGCTGTCTGTCATCAGCGTTGGAGTGATAGGAAAGACCATGTGAGTGAATGATGGCACCTAGGGATGAATTAGTGTAAAAAAAGGAAGCACAACGGTAGAGATCCTATGAGACTGGGAAAGATGCCCCCGCCAGGATACCTTGAAGGTTCATTCGGATAGGTAAGAATGAAGCCAGTCTAGGGCTGATCCAGAGATGCCTAAATCAGAGAGTGTGGACAAGAGGATCTGATGGTTCACAGTGTCAAAGGCTGATGATAGATCAAGTATAATTAAGACAGAAGACTGACTTGTGGCTTTTGCAGCTCAAAGATATTCCACAACAGTCAGGAGTGCCGTTTCTGTGAAGTGACCCCTCTTGAAGCCAGACTGGTTGACATTGAGGAAGTTGTTCCTGGAAAGGAAGTCTGAGAGTTGGTTGAAGACAGCTCGTTCCATTGTCTTGGCCAGAAAAGGAAGGAGGGAGACAGGTCGGTAGTTCTCCACTACAGAGGGATTAAGAGGCTTCTTGAGCAGTGGGGTAAACTGGGCCTGCTTGAAAGCGGTTGGAAAAGTCCCTGTTTTGAGAGAGGTGTTGATGACTAGTGTAATAGCTGGCTTTAGAGCGGGAGCAGCTGCTTGAAGAAGAGTGGAAGGGATTGGATCCATGGTAAGAGAGGAGGAGGGTGGATATGTCATCCTCAGTCAGAATTGCAAATGATGAGAGCAATGCACTGTTGGAAGAAGTTAGACGGATGTCATCATCTGGAGGAGAGAACTGTGAGCTGATGGCTGCCACTTTGTTGTTAAAGAAGTCGGCAAAGTTGTCAGCAGTGAGAGAGGTAGATGGCGGAGGTGACCCTGGTGTTGCTGAGCTTCTCCTGGTAGTAATCAATCTTTGCCCTGGTAACACTGTGAGAAAAAGGTCCAAGCAGATCCTGATACTCAGCAAGGGCAGATGGAGTCTTGGATTTGCGCCACTTCCTCTCAGCACTCCTAAGTGGGTGCGTTGCTCATGTATCCAGTCAGTGAGCCATGGATTAGAAGCTGAGGGACGAGCGGGTCTCAATGACATGGGACAGAGACAATCCAGACACGATGAAAGTGTATTGCAGAGGCTGTCTGTGGCTGCATCTGCATTGAGGATGGAGAGGTAGTGGGCGCAGAGTTGCGGAGACCAGCGAGGAGAATCGATCCGGGTTGAGAGACCTGAGGTCACGCCGGAATGTTACAAGTGTGGTGGGAGATTGCGAAGGTCTACGGATAAAGACTCTGATGAAGAAATGATCCAATACATGCAGAGGAGTAAACAAGATGTTGTCTGTGGTGCATTTCCGGGCGAGGATGAGGTCGAGGTTGTTGCCAGCTTTGTGGGTCGGGGGAGTGGAGACCAGACTCAGGTCAAACGTGGTTACAAGAGCAAACACGTCAGCTGCATGTGGTTTGTCAAGGTGGATGTTCAGGTCTCCCGTGACGATGAGAGGAGTGCCATCTTCCAGGAAGTGGGACAGCAACATGTCCAGTTCATCAGAGAAGTTTCCCAGCTGGCCCGGTGGTCGATATATCGCAATCATCTGGACTGCAATCGGTGCTGTGATCCTAACGGCATGATATTCCAGAAATGACAGATTGCTGAGTGGCGCTGTCGGGGAAAACTTTCAGGTATCAATAATGAGAAGTCTAGTCCCACCCCCCCGACCTGATGAGCGAGGACTGTGAGAGAATGAAAAATTGGTGGAGAGTGCAGCTGGGGTGGCCGTGTTTTGTGGCATGATCCAGGTTTCTGTAAGTGCAAGCAGGTGAGAAACCTGCGTCTGCGGAGGAGAACAGGGATCTGCTGAAAACACATAGTATAATAAAGAAAAAGGCTAGAAAGGTTTAATGTGAAGCAAAGTAGAGAAACGGAAGTAAAAGAAGTTGGAAATAAACTACCTAACGTCCTCGCTTGGTGGACTCGTGCACGTAAACTCGCTTGTCTTTACACCGTCGGTCTTCACACAAGGA
Organism: Channa argus; assembly: GCF_033026475.1. Taxonomy (NCBI): domain Eukaryota; kingdom Metazoa; phylum Chordata; class Actinopteri; order Anabantiformes; family Channidae; genus Channa; species Channa argus. Next base: position 319,499 of record NC_090202.1, on the reverse strand, counting down.
GGGCTGAAGACAAGGACTGATGCTCCAGCCCAACAGGTGCCTTATATATGGTCTAAATTGGCTACAGCCAAAACCGCCCCCTCGTTGAAACCAACATAACTTGTGCCTTTGTTAGGGCAAAGGACCATAATTACCATAATTATATACCATAATTATAGAAAGTAATGTATAATTTTTTTGTGATGGGTTGGTGCTAAAGAAGTATTTTATTGCTGTTGTCAGCTCATTGTTCTGTTCTGTTTTCTAGTGAACATTACATTACAAGTAGTTTCATATTCAGACCCTCTCGCTTTTTGCACTTTATTAAATAAAAAGATTCTTTTAAAATCGATAACCTATGAATTTCTATCATCTATCTGCACTCGGTAGTTGTGAAAAACATTAGTGCTTAGTGTTTCTTTTTTTGGCTTATGACATATTTCTTATCAATAAAGCATTTATTTCTATGTACAAGATAGATAATGTAGTGACATCGATAAATTTTAGGTTGTAATTAATCTGTCGATTTTTCAGTCAACATCTGTGTAGATAAAAACAATAAATACAGTCCTAGTCTTGATAGTGCAGTAAAGTGACATTTGGTTGCAAGGTGGGGGAAATCTAATGAGTTCATCGAAAGTGATGGATTTGACTGATCCTCATGCCAACAACAGCTATTCTACCACATGCTCTCACCTTTTTTTTGTTTTTTAGCAGGCTATATAAAAGTGACAATTTGCTGGAAAATGTTATCCTGCTGAGATAGAATTTTCAATTTTCGGACATTGAATCTATGGCTCTTTTTCTCATGCATGCAAATATAGTATGTGTTGTGCTGGTTAACGTCACTACTCCCTTTATCGGACATGATTCCTACAAGCGTCCTAGGCTTAACGTACTGTACATTTTATTTACAGGTCACAAACTGAAAATCTAGTTGAATAAAGTGTTGGTTGGATACTCAGTACATAGGTAGATGGTGAACAAATAGACAATATTTGTAAGCTTCTGTAGATGGTAATGCTGCTGGTATTTGTCATTGTCACACTTAATTTTGTTTTTTAAGAGTTTCATAATTATTAAATTGAGATAAAGATTAGTAGTACACATTGTGGTTGCCTTTACTTTACTTTCAGTTTTATAAACTTAGTGTTAGGTAAGAATAACTGCAGTAATGTAGTTCTTATTCTCATTGCTTGGGCCATCATTTTTATGAAGTCTGATATTAAGGTACTTTTTATATTTGCAGTTGCTTTGAAAATATTCAGACCAGTTTTTGCATATTTAACTGTGTTGAAAATGTATTTTAAATACATTTTAGTCTCCACTGTAACCCATAAAGGAACATTTGGAAAGCCCTACAAACATTTCTATTCTCTTCTGCTGATTTTATTCATCCAAATTGTTGTGAAAGGACCACAAAGTGCATATTTAAGCAGAAAATAATGGTTGAGTCAAATTTGAATGTTAAACTTTACTTTTAATAAACAAAACTGTCCTTTTTAGCAATAACTGCCTTACAGATCTGTGGCAAGTATTGTAGATTGTGGATAGGGAATGCAAGTTGTGACCAATGTAAACAAAACTAACTCTGCGTAAGGGGTCTGAATACTTTTTGAAATGACTGTAAATCTGGAAACAAAAGTCCAACACAACAAGCAACTCAGGCAATGAGACGAACATCAAGTTAAAGGCTTAGGTTGTAATAAACCATTCAGAACCTTTTAATGAGCATGTGTAAAGGCCAAATCTACATCCTTTTAATAGACAGTTGGGGAAGTGAAGTGACACTAGCTGCAGGTCTAATAGTCTGTATGAGAGACTTTTCTGTCACCATGCCACAAGCAACTGTATGCAGCCACACTTCGGTTTTTTAAGAACTGATGAGTGATAGACTGAACTGTGTCCGATTTTGGATTCTGTGACGTTAGATTTTGACACCTTTGAAAATGTCACACACAGCCCTGCTTTGCCTCAAAGCAACATGCGATGTGTGGGTTGTGGTATTTATTTATTTTGGATGGGACAGTTCATCCATTGCTTTGCTACAACTCATGGTTCTACATCTGTCACCTGTCTTTAGTTTCGTTTTTGTGACGACTTCCACTTTGCATTCTCACCAGCATAGAGGAGATGGTTTAGTTCTTTATGTTGTTTGTCCTCTCTTGACTCTTTCTTGGGCTGCAACTGGAGTCAGAATCTTTCTTGCCCTTGTTACAGCCCAGAATGAAATGTTTTTTTCTTCATTCGTCTTCCTCTACTTTTTTTTCCTCCTCAGCCTTATATCTTCACCTCACTCTGCTCTTTTACACACTTTAAAACATGTATATTTTGTTCTCATCATTTCCTCCTTTGCTCTTTGATGTACTGAAATCCATTTTCAATATTTTCTCCTTCCCTTTATTCAAACCTGCTCCCCGCTGAACCCTTTCTCTTTGGTTCCATCTGTTCCACATTATCCCTATGTTTTCCCCTCCTTTGCCTTCCCCTGCTTCCTCCATCTTCCATCACACAGGTGGTGAGTCAGCGCTTTCCACAGAACAGCATTGGTGCGGTGGGCAGTGCCATGTTTTTGCGCTTTGTCAATCCAGCTATTGTGTCTCCATATGAGGCCGGCATCTTGGACAAGAAGCCCCTGCCCAGGATAGAACGGGGTCTCAAACTCATGTCTAAGGTAAGGCTTCTTGTTATAGAATAGTGATTTGTTCTAGGAAAAGGCATCATGATACAGCATTTTCCCACAATTCTTATCATCTGCTCCCGCTTCCTATACTTAGGTTGGATCTTTTATAACCAAGTTTTGTATGTTACCGCCATACAGTTGTTAGAGCTCTAGTCCCGATCAAATTCAATTACTACAGTACTACAGGATTCTACAGTGGCAGCACACAGACTGACACTGTGATTATATGAACTGGGATTCAAAAGAACTGGTTTGAATAAAGTGGAGGGCAAAATTTGTAAGGCATTTTACCAAGTGGGAGGCTCCTCTCTAGATTAAGCCAAAGTGGGGTTAACAAAGTCTAGCACAAAGTTTACGTTTTACCCAAGGACACAAGCCTTTTACAGATAGAAATCTCATTATATTGCTATTACTGTAAGTTGACCCATCACTATGATGTCCACCAATGCCTTTAACATGTGCTGGTGTTGCTTTTAGAATAATGCCAGTTGAAGGATGTGTTGATGAGCTTTTATGACTTAATTCTGACTCAAGCAAACATTTTCTGTATCCTGTTGTACATCGACATGTTCGTGGGCTAAGATGTAAGTTGAAGGAGAACCAGAGACACTAGCTAAGGAAAGCTTATTATGTGCAAGTGTGACGACAAAAGGTAGTCCTCTACTTTTTGGTAACCTGTCATTAGTCATGTTGCTTAACCGGACTTCAATTTAACTCCAACCCCAACTAGTTAACAGTCCTTAGAGTTGTCCAGTAGAGACAGCAGGTCACACAAATTATACATCATCAAAAGTCACAGTTTACATTACCTCTTTTCTTTTAGACAGAGGTGAAGCCAGCATAGAAATAGGAATTTTACTGCCTCCACAGCTGCTTTAATGCAGGGTCAATAACTCAACACACCTTTGAAAATACTTATGTACCTCTTTGTTTTTCAGATTTTACAGAGCATTGCCAATCATGTTTTGTTTACAAAAGAAGAACACATGAGGCCTTTTAATGACTTTGTGAAGAGCAACTTTGATTCAGCCCGGAGGTAAGACACTTGGAGCGTGATGCTCACCTTTCTAAATTAGGAGGGGTTTTCCCCTTACGGTATTCTAGATAAAGCTGGGCAGCAGGTACTTTTTTCCTAGTTTGACCTCAAGATGCCACTGTTGTCTCCCTGTTGTTGTTGCACAGTGATGATGAGGTCTGTTTGTAGTGATGGTTAAGCACGAGGCTGAATGGAAATTTACTCAGAAAGAGATTCTTTGATATGTGTGATATTTGATGGCAGAAGTTGTACAAATTAAGATTTACCTAAAATTAATCATTAAATGCTGCATTGAAGCATTAGAATGGCAAATTTAGCTCTGACCTTTTTACCATGTGTTTGAAGTTGTTGTTTCCTGTTTTATATGATATTAAGTTTTATTTTTCATGTCAATGTTTACACAATAGTTATCATAATTGGGACTGCACATCCTCTTTATTTGTTGCTTACAATTTCCTTTTGAAAGGAATTTTGACAAAGTGATTTTAGCACATCAGAAAAACTTGTAGTGTTCTGTGGCATGTATAGTGTATATAGTATAAGAATGTATTCCTAAGGACAAGTTGATGCTTATCCTGTGTATTCTTAGCTGAAGATGATGAACAAATACAGAAACCTTTTTAATAACAACCTTGCAGTACACTGTTACTGGTATACCCCACAGAGTTTTTGTAACCAATGCACTGGGATGCCTGGAGTTTTTATCTGTAGGTTAAGTGTTCCCTCTCCAACACAGGTTTTTCTTAGACATAGCATCTGACTCTCCACCCAGCGACTCAGTCAACCACAGCTTGTCCTTTATCAGTGATGGTAATGTGCTGGCCCTCCACCGCCTGCTGTGGAACAACCAGGAGAGGATTGGCCAGTACCTCTCTAGTAACAGGTGAGGATATATAATTGTATGTAACACGCAACACTAGCTGCCCTAAGGTCCTAAAATCATTTATTTAATTAATTAATTACTTGTGTGAAAGTGTTTATTATTATGTAATTGCCAGGGATCACAAGGCTGTGGGCAGGCGACCTTTTGACAAGATGGCCACCCTGCTAGCCTACCTGGGGCCTCCTGAACACAAACCTGTGGCTGACACTCACTGGTCCAGTCTCAATCTGACCAGCTCCAAGTTTGAGGAATTCATGACAAGGTGGGTTTCCTACTAGCCTATAACTTAATGTCTGCTTATGAGCTGGCTTGTCAAGGTCCCCCTTCCATCACATCTCCCTGTACCCCCCCCGTGTGCTGAGGTTCATCTTTTTTGTTAAGTCTGTAGATACATTATTTACCTCAACATCAGCTGATACACCAAGGTTGAAATGTGTTTACATACTTTGTGCAATGTTACATACATTGTGGGATTAGACCATAGGTGAGGTGAAGGTTACAGTGCTTCACTGATTAACTTAAGTAACACTCAGCTTACTTTACTATCTTAGTCTCTTTTATTGGAGTGTAGTTGTATACATGGACAGAGGTTTCATTTTTCACGATTCTTTCTATTCTGACTTTGCTTATTCATAGTTTCTTGACGGGCATCAGTTGTTGTATTTCGAGTCATTTTATTTTTTGTTCACTGTCAGGTTTTAATTTGCTACCAGTAATGGTTAAAGACAGCATCTATCAGTGGCTTCCTGGGTTTAGGGCTGTTTCCTGTTTGGTTTCCGTTCAGCACAAACCACCGTAACACCGTGCCAGTGTGCTTCAGCATGCTGTTGCAAAATCAAGTAAAATCTGTTGATAACTGTCAGTATGAAGTCCAAGCAGCTGTCACAGCAAGTGAAGCAAGCAATGATTGGGCTAAATAATGGTGACAATAGCAAACATAATGGGTCTGTGTTAAGAACAAACCCTTCTAAATTTTAGGCAAATTTATGTTCAAGTCAATATATGCTATAACAATTCACCAGAGGAAATACAGAGGTAAACCGTTGCCATGCCACAAAAACAGGAAGACTGCTATTAAGTTGATAGCAGATTATCAAACCTCACAAACACTGTCAGTGTTCATATGCTGAGAATGTAAACATTAATAAAACAAGGTAAAAACACATACTCTAACAGTGGGATAAAGTACATGAGTCATGGCCTTACCATAAAACAGTTATAATTCATAATGTTGGTGGAATGGAATACATAGATTTCCTCACTAGGATGGCTAAAAGTGTAGTCTAAAACCAGAATACTAACCTACTCTCATTGTATGAAGCCTAATGTTTGGTGAAACGGCACAACATAGACCCTGTCAAATAAATAAACATGTGAATGATCGTCAGTTCCCTGGTTTTCTTTAACAGGCACCAGGTCCACGAGAAGGAAGAGTTCAAAGCCTTAAAGACCCTCAACATCTTCTACCAGGCAGGAACATCTAAAACTGGGAACCCAGTTTTTTACTATGTGGCCCGCAGGTAAGAACTGATGTCTATCTTCTTTTTGACTATTAACAGCTACATTTGACAGCACCAGAGAGCTTTTTACATAGATTTTATAGCTCTAATCATCTGTCTCAATTGGGTCAGTGGTTGTTCTCCTTTTCTGTCTCGCTGTAATTTCAGTAAAATTAACTGCTGTTAGCTGTTAACATTATTTGCTCAGACTCAGTCGCTATTGTTTGTCGAACACCAAAAACAAAAAACTTAACATGGTGGCACAAAACCCCACCACCAACTACCAGTTTGGCACAATATTTGAAGCGAGACACAGACACAGCAGCATATAAAGTGTAAATGCTCAAAACAATGTAGGCCACTCACAACAGCATAAGCCACTTACGTAGCTTATGCAGATTTATCACCACAACATGAATCAAGCTAATAAATAAGTCCTGGAGCAACCCTGTTATCAATTGTTAGGATTGACATAAAATGTTGGTAATGGTATCTGCTTAGATGTCACCACCGTAAAATATTTAAACAAATCCAGATTTCAGATTGATGTCTGAATTCTCCGAAAGCAGGGAAATGTATTGGTCTTCTGTGAATTCCCATCAAACGCATTTCCTTAGTTTTGTTTTTGAGTGCACAAACATTTTTGCTGCATTGAAACTGATCAGCAGGGGTATAGAGAAAAGCAGCCTGGGAGGCTATTACACAGAGGATTCAAAAAGTTTTCAGACACTTTCATTTTTATTTTTGTGCCATATTTTGTTAATGATTGAATTTTAAATGGATACATTTTCCATTTTGCCAATCAATCTACACTGAATGACCCATAAAAAAAGGTGAAAACACATTTTTTTTTAACCATTTGCATTTATTAAAAATTAACTGAAATCTGTCATTTACGACCGTATCCAGATTATCTGCTGTGGTTCCAAATTCTGGTTAAATCATTCTAAATCATTATTGCATTCTATTCTACAGATTTGTTTAAAACCTCATTACAACAAAACTGAAAAAATGAGACATAGTTTCCTGTGTGTATATAAGGTCGAATAATTCACACTGCATTTCAAAACAAAAACCATGCCCCTCTGTATACATGATAAAATAGCAATGAGGGCCATAAATCAGTACAAAGCTGTAAAACCTTAAGTGTTCCCAGGAGCAAAGTGGCCTCAATAATTGTGACGTGGCAGAATGACCAGGCCCAACTGTTTTTTGTTGTTTGACATGTGTAGTGGTGAGCACTGTCCTGCTGCCTGATCAGCATCATTAAAACCAGAGATCCTCTCAGATTTCTGGCATGTAAAACATAACATACACCAATAATGTGGCTCATCCGCATAGAGACTGCTGTGATATAAGTTGGAACTTCACTGGAGAACAGACATATGCATCTTCCAGCCATCCACTGCTCTATATTTTAATAGAGCAGCGGAATGTCAAATGGCATTGAAAAGGACTCTCACAGCAAAAGAAGATTATCTAGTCTGATGGAACAAAAATGTAACTATTGAGGCAAAAGTTCAAGGACTTATTCTGACAAACATGGCTAATATAATCTCTGCAGTTAGGCATGCTCATGGTCCCCGAAGAAAATCTTCTCCACCTGAGGCTGGTGTGACAGTTCAACACAATGATTAATATAGTTGTAGTCAATTTTATTCAAAAAACAAAAACTAAATAAAAAGGCCTCACAGACACATTGCTGGAGCTGCTTCCTCTTTAGTCCATGTAACCACATAGTCATGTGTCCTGCTTGTTTGGGAAAAATTGAAACTGTGCAAACATCATTTTTTTCAAAGTCAACATCTAAAACATTAATTGATTGGTGGAATAGTCCCCAAGGACAACAATTAACAACATATTATATATAACTGGAAATCAAATAGAAGTGGTCAAAAGGTCAATTATTCTATTCCAGGATACTGCGGTGCTTTTACTGCGATTACCACTGCAGTTACCACTGCTTTTCATGGCATTACCAGTACAAGCCATACACGAAGGTTTTGTCGGATAGGGTAATAGAATACTTAATTATGAATGGACTGTTCAATTGCAATAAAAAAGCAGCACCAACATTTAGATTAAGAAACACAGTAACAGTTTAGTTAATATACCACATAAATGAAACAAAATACTTTCTGGGGTAACTTTGACAGTCAACACTAAAGATACAAAACAGATCTTGCTGAAGGTTTGATGGGCCATCTTTGTCTTTTTTACATGATCTATGTTTCTTATGTTTTTGTGTTTTTTCATTAACTTAATTTTGTTTATTGCCATAATTTCATAGTTTCATTGCATTGGATTGTTTGTTCAAAATTTTTAATGTTAATCTTTGAATTGTTTCATTTAATCACAGTAACCCTTTTATTGGTAACTAATTTGTTCTGTGGACATGTTTTTGCTTCTCACTGCTCCATGACAGAATGAACCAGGGGTACCTATAGCATATATGGAATATTTTACAATAGTATATTGTAAATTCTCTTTTGAATAGCTCAGCAGCACAAGCATTTGTATTATGAGAAAGCACAGAGCACTGTTGCAAGTATAATTCTTAGAGTTGAGCATTGACATTAGCATACTGTAGCAATTGAATCATATATTCAGACATTTTGAGAAGTCTTTTTATAAATGTATACAGCTCAGTTTACAGGAATTTGTCAGAAGTTTTACATGGCAATCTAGATGAAACGGTTGTAATTGTTATGACAGTGACAGAGTGCAATAACAGTCGCAAAAGGCTTTACAAGGGAATTGAAAATGGACAGTTTGTCAGTTACTTGGTCATAGAGTCGCTGTACAAAATAATCTGGCAAGTATTGTAGTTAGTAAGTATTAAGTGTGGTTGTCATTACTAAAATCGTCAGGGTTACACTTTGTTCAGTCTTCACAAGGAATCCATGACCTTTATTCCGCGAGTTAGACACTTTGGGCTTCTTCGTTAAAGAACGTGGCTGTGTTGTTGTGCTTGTGTGTGTGGAGAAACTATTAAAACTTGTTGAAGATGTCCAGACAAACACTACGTGGTCTCCAGATTCATTCACCCCTCTTTTTTCCTGATACATTCCAGTATCAAAAAGTGCAGATTTGGCCTGATAAGATGAAGTGACCTCTGCAGTTCTTGCGGGTGATTGACCATCATGTCCCACATCTCTGTTGTGAACCCAGAGAGGTGGCTCTGTGAACAACACAGAGTGCCAGTCTCTCCCTGGTGTTCCTAGATGGGTTTGTCCACAGATGGGTTTTGTATAACAGGGGCAGCCTAAGATAGTTGCACGGGTCTGTTCAGCCCATTTCTGGAGCCTTGTTATGTTTTCTTCTTCTTCACAAGCCCAGGGGTTATCCCCAAGAGTCATAATCTGTAGCCCTGTTAGCTTATCAAAGATCCCCTCCAACAACCAAGAGAAGCGATTGACATGCAAGTAGAATTGAGCCAGCCTGGGCAGTCGGTCCAATGATCCCGGCAGGATCTGTACCAGATAGTTAAATGACAAATCAATGCACTCCAGGTTGTGTGGCATATTTGTAGGAACAGTCCAAAACCTGTTGTGACTGAGGTTAAGCGCTTGGAGACTGGGCAACGTGTTGTTGATGAAAACCACTCTCTCCAGCTCATTGTCAGACAGATCCAGTACTTTCAGGTTCCAATGGTAAGCTGTGTCATTTTTGTCCAGTGAGCGTAAATGGTTACCTGCTGCCCGAAGATCCCACAACGACCTTGGCAATGCAGGCGGCAGGCTCTCCAGGCGGTTGTAGGACAAGTCCAGGGTTCGAAGGTGGGCATAATGGCTGAGCTGACTGTCTAGACCCTGCAAGCTGTCAAAAGAATACATTCATATACATTTAGAGTCTTTGAAGGAGCCATTTCTTCTTTAAAGTATATGTCCTTTGCCATAATACCTGATTTCTTATCACCCTGAAAGTTTTCTGTGCAAGTGTGAAAGTGTCTGATGAGATGATCTAATTTAGTCATGTTAGAGGCTCACGAAGATCATTATCTGGGGCGGCTGTATATTTTTCAGTTCAGGTCTTGTCTGCTGCAACCTTCAGAACACCACAGTATTGTTAGGAGCCGACATAGTTTGCTCTTAAACAGTCACTGTGTTGCAGTGCTTAAAAATAAAGATTACCACATACAGTGTCTCTGAGAATATCATTGGTAGGAAGAACATTGTGGAAGTTGAATTGTCTGTTGGTAGCCTCTAATTCTGAAAACATAAGCCTTTGTGAAATGACATATTTCTAACCCTAAACTGCTGAAGACAGATTAGAAATGACAGCTTTTAACATGCATAGAGCACGGCCAAGCTTACCTGTTAAAAGAGAGATTGAGAAAGCGAATGTTGTGCTGCAGACCAGGTGGGAGCCTGGTAAGGCCTCTTGAGGAGCAGTCCACAACGCGATGTCCTCGGCTGCAGGAACACACAGAGGGACAAATGGAGAGAACCCAACCTCCTAGCAGCCCACACAGCAGGAGGAGGAGCAGGCAGAGCACAGAGGAACAGCAGGCAGGCATAGTCAGGGCTCTACAGTATCAGAGAAAAGTGTTACATACAAGGTTATGCAGATTTGTTTGGTTATTTAAATTCTGCCCTGTTCTTTGTGTAGGGTCCTGTTTTGGACCGGATTCTTATGCTATCCAGAAAATCATGTTGTGTTCTGCCATTGACAAAAAAATGCTGGCTTTTTTTATTTGTCTAACCAACTTAAGCAATGTAATACAGCATTTAATTTGTATGCTTACACTGCTTCAGTTATACTACAAAAATTCTTTCTTGGGACTCCGTGTTAGCATAAAGTAATACTTTCAACGTCTTCTGTAAACAAGTCAATTCAGAGGTACATAGTATAAGGTGTGATTGAATTTCAGAATGCTGAAGTATCCCAGCTGTGGAATTATTGGCCATGACACATTTTGTACAGCATTTATGTCCTGCATGTGAGAAGACATTGAATGTAATACCATTAGAATTTTTGATTACCCAGTAAAATGTACTCCATGGCATGGTTCCAAGATAATGAGTCCTAAATCTTTATTCTCAAAAAATATATCTGCTTCCTAATATTTTTAAAAGAGTAATTTTCCTCTATGATGTCCTAAAAATATTTTTGGAATTATTTGGCATCACAAATGATCTGATCAAGTGCCTGACGTTCTCACCAAATATCCAAATGTGTCCCCCCCCTCTCTCTGAGATTTTGCTTGCAATCTCAATTGTTTCACATAGACTCAGACCAAAACGCAGGATTAGTTGAGCTTTAACAATGTGAGTCTTGAGCTGTCCTTATCATGCAGCACCACTGATGATGTTTGTTACTGAACTGACGGTGTGAAACCATTTAGATGCTGATGCATATGAACTGCAGCAGCAATTGTTAAATCCAGATCATCCATCAGACTTCTCTGTCTGGACCAGTCCTGTTTTGAATAGGGACATGAATCCTAGTGTTCTGCTCGCAAAGCATTTTGTAAGTCAGTCTGGCTGCTAGTCAGTCTGACTGCCAAACGGCTTGAACCTCTGCCAGTGGGACCGAAGCTCAGAGTGCTGCAGTGAGACTCGATTCATACATTGTATTACTCTGGCTCCCTAACTGCAGATATTTTAATCTAAAGACTGGACATCCATGTTTGTTTGTGTCGTCAAGCACATGACCGTGGGACATGTTAACACCCTTGAAATGTTTCTAGAAATTGTCTCACATTTTGTTTGATTAAGGCTGACGAAGCTCTGGTGAGATTCAACCTGACATCACTGAGTTCTTCTGTGTTTTTTTTTTTTTTTTTTTTTTTTTTTTTTAATGCTGGAATATCACTTTCTCTGTCTCTCTAAAATACTAAAGAAGAAATCTGCATAGTCACAGAGCAGGGATCCATTTCTTCATGGGCCAGCACAAAATGAAACTGTAGTTCACTGAGTTAACATGATTCAGAATAGGTCGTGCATTTTTCTATTTCTATTAGTAATCACTCACCTCATCTTGTCATCTCTGCTATTCTCCTGTCGTCTCCTCACCCTGCTCCAGCTGTTTACTTTTTCTTTTGCGTTATCGGTTCTCCTCCAATGAAAGGTGGATGTCTTGGCATGGCATTAATCATGTTGCTTGCTATTGCCGTTGCCGCCCAGCTCACCACTTTGCAGGAACCTGCTGCAGCTGGAGGTCCGGGTTAGGAGAAGAGGAGGCATAGAGGGAATGGAGGGAGGGAGAGAGAGAGACAGAGAGGAATGCAGCAGCAAGCCGGCCCACTCTGCTGCTGATGAGGCAAGAAAGAGCTGGAATAGTGTTTGTGTGTGCGCTGGCAGCAGCATGCTTCACAGCATCTCTCTCTCTCTCCATGTACTGTTTATACATATGTATACTTATACACATTTGAAGGAAAACATCGCAATTTTTATTTCTGTTATGGACAAACAAAAACATTCTTAATCATCACGTGTCAGTGGAAACAGAATGGTCTCATCGACAGTGTTAATGTGGATTTGTATTGTTGTAAATAGATTAAATGCTAGTGACACTCTACATTTATCCACCCCCTCTTATCTGTGAAGCAGACCTTCAGCTAATTATTTTTGGTTTTACAGTGCTTATTGTTTTGGTTCACTTTCTCTGCTTTCTTCAGCAGCAAGAACAAGCAACTGCAAGGAGGACATTAAAAGAACCTCTAATACTACTGTATATAGATTAAAGTAGCTGTAATGGATGAACCTACACAGAACTGACAGCTGAATCCCCAACTCCTATCGGCTTTATGAAAAATAGCATGAGTTTCAACTCATAGACTCTCTTTACATGCATTTAAGTAATTAGATTTGTCAGAAGAGTTTAACAAAGGGCCATAGAACACCAAGCCAGCGTGAAAGAATTAGCACTGACTGAGGACTGTATCTCAGCTTACGTTGCCTACGTCTGAGTTTAGATGTGGCACTAGAACGCACTCCAAAGATGAGAGCTGATCAGCACGCAGTAATGCACTTCATGATATTCCTTTGGAGAAGTCTACCCCTCGAATAAGGTTTCCCTTATTCTCCAGTTACGGTAATCAGGTTTCATATTTATTTGAAAGTTACTGTAACTTTGTTACTTAAGCCCATGTACACACCACTTGTGTAGTGTCTTGACCATAGTTTTATTACTTTATTTCAGTCTCACTGCTTTTATATTTTAGTAGTAAATGACTGCAGCAACCAACTGATTACAAAGAAGAGCGCTAAAAAGCCAAACAGCCAGCTTGTGAATATAATTGGGCATTTAGCAACTAAAGATATAAAGATAAGATTTAGATGAAATCAAAGAGACAGTATAATTGAGAAGAAATTCTAGGCAAACATTTTACTTTAAATAAGTATACACGGGAAGTTGCTCTATATCTGTGGATAGAAAAAATTCAGCTGTTCACAAATTTAAAACTATTTGAGGCGATATAATGTCAAAGGCAGAAATACCAACTGATGCAGGTTAAAATTATGATATGGTAATCAGAAATTAGTGAAGTTGAAATTATGGTGAAACTGTGTAAACTGTGTGAAAATGAGTAATCATGCACAATCATGCATGCAGGAGTAAACTTTGACTGAGACTTATTTATTCTTGGAAGTGTATTGTTACTGCTGTAGAGCTTTTAGTAGCATATGGCCTAATGGTTGGCACGTGACCTAGAATCCAAATGTTAGTTGTCAGTAACACAACCGTTAACTGCCACTGAGCGAAAAAGGGAAAAAAAAAAGCTTCATAGCATTGATGGCTGTCATTTCCTTTGATATTGCTTTGCCAGGTTTTAGTATTTGCAGCTGTAGTGGTTGCCTACGGAGGTTTTAGTGTGGCATCCAAACCCACATGTGACTGAAACTGGTTTCACTAAGCTTTTTTCTTTTTCTTTGCCAACATTATAAATTCTCAAAAAAGAAACCCAAAGCAAATTTTAAAAAAACTTTGCACTTTAATAAAAGCTTAATTAGCAGAATTGTTTCCAAATTGCAAAGAAACAAATGTGAACAGGCAGCAATACTAAATACATATCGAAACTCTTTTTATGATTCAGAGCTTAAAACGGTACGTTGGGAAAACATGATAACCACATTGAGCAGAGCAAATATACAAGAGTTATTAGTTGAAATTCATGCTTAACAAAGTAAAAGGAGACTTCCATATTGCATTGCCTGTATTACATTTGCTGTTGAATATGTTTACATTCATGTACTTTATTTTGTTTTCTTACAAAGCCATACACTGTTTGACTATAGCGCATTTTTGTTTCACATACTGTAGAAAAAACTTAACACTCAACAATAGGTGCAGCTGGGAGCTGAAAAGTGCTGAGCCTAGGGAAGAAATGGGCTACGTCTGAGTAATTTCTGTTTTATTATGGGACCCTCATTGAAGCAGTTTGTCTTTAAGGACTTTATTAGAATTTTTAGACAAGCTTAATATATCTACGTTAGTTATGAATAACTGTAATCGAAAAGTCAGACATTGATAATTAATTGCTCTTAGGAAATATTTATGTATTTTTGGCCAAATTTAAATAAAACAGTGTGTAACTTTATGGTAGAAGTTGTTGAATACTTTCTCCTCTCTGCTAGGCATACATTATTCTGTATATAGATAAAGAAAACATAAATGTGCACTTTGACTATATTACTTGAAAAGGAGATTAACTGTATGTCTTTTCACCACCACATTTTGTTTAGAGAATGCATGTGTCTGCTGAATCTGTTGGGACATTGTGTTTACTTTAACTCATCGCTCTGTTGCACCAAAGAATTTTCCTTAGCTGTAGATTCAATAAGAGGATTTGCAGGATCTTCACTGTGATTTGCAGCATCTGAAGAGTTCACTGAGACAGAATTTTCAACAGTCTCGGGATCATCTCCTGTGATTTTTATTTCTTGAACATCTACAGCAGTTCCATTGCTTTTTTTAACATCATCTCTGTCCACCTCTCGACCAAATGTACACCCTTGATGTTGATCTCCAAATGTAGTACCTAATGTCATCTCTTGTAACTCCTCATCTGTCTCTGGGAGCAAGGACAGTCGTTTGGACATCCTCTGAGGGAGGAAGCTGGACAGTGAAATTCGCTTAGATGATCGCTGCGTTATCTGGTCATTGTCAGCTCCACCCTCTAGAAATGGCGAAGGACCTGCCCACTCTGTAGTACTTACTTGCTGCTTCTGAAACCTCCGTTTCTTTACAAAGATGACCAGGAACCCTACTATCATCAGTAGCAGAGCACCACCTATTAACCCTGCCACTATATTCCCATTGTTTGTTTCCACTGTTTTTCTTTCCTGATTTTCCTTGGTAGTGGTAATGACTGTTGTCTTTGTCATGGTCATTGTGACTGATCTTGGGCTTGTTGTTGCTGATTTGACAGGAGGCTTGGTAGATTTGGTTATAGTAGAGATGTGGTGTGTAATCTGTGCTGAAGTTGTAGGTCTATGAGTTGTTTGATCACGGGTAAATTGGATTGTTGTTGTCTTGCCTGTGTTTTGAAACCTGCTTACTTCTAGAGCAACAGTTGTAGCTGTAGTTGAGTTGCTTGCATGACTTGTTACAACAGTTGCCGATTTTGTGGCTTTGAATTGTACTTCTGTTTTGGACTTCTCACTTACTGCAGTGCTGATTAACTGAGATGATAACGAACTTGTTTGCGTTTCAGCAGTTTGTGTATTTGTCAGAAATGTCTGAGAAGGCAGCATTCTAGTACGAGATGTAGTCACTATTGGAGTTGCATCAGCTATTGTAGGCTGTTTTATCGTTTGACCTGAGGCCTCTATGGGTGGATTTGTGGTGGACAAGTTATGCATCAACGTCTGGCCCGGGGTAGAATGTCCTGTTACTTCACCTGCCATCACAGTAGTGAAGTTCAGAGTCTTAACAGATGTCACTGTGCTCTCTGCTGTCCATTGCAGCAGCCATATAAAAACGAGGCTTATAAAACTGACATACATTATTTTCTCTTCTGACTGTGTCTTGTATCTGGAAAACAGGAAATTACTTTATCAGAGGTGCAGATCACCTAATATGAAGCAATGCCATCTGATGAGGAAATAGACGAAGGGAACATGAGAAGAAGTTGATAGCGCTGTGATATGCCTAATCTTCTCAAAATGCAACTCTACATGTGTTTTATTGGTGCACACTAGGTATTTTTAAACAATTAGGAGTTTTATCTGAATTACTTTAACATCTCTACTAATCATGGTACTTAGTTAGGTTCCATTTTACATTATAAAAATATTATTATTATTATTTTTATTATTATTATTTTAACTAGTTTCATGATATAGATTTGATATCCTTGGGTTAGTTTGAAAACACTATTGCCTTGTTACATTTCTTGACCTTGGGCTTCAGCATCAACACAAATCACTCCAGATAGTAGGTGCATCTAGACTAAAATACATTATTTATCCAAATTATTAAATTTTACTTACCTATGACTTTATACAGATAACCTCTGTAACCTTGGTTCCACAATATGTTCAGAGTAAATAGTCGTAAGAGTTGGTTGTTTGGCAGCATGTCACTTGAATGAAATCAGGAACTAAAAATACTGAGGGCTTGTCTTTGCTGAAAGCGTGATTCTTGCCTCACTTACAGGAAATGTAGCTTGTGAAACTGACAACCCTTTGGCTGAACTAAACACAGTAGTTCACGTCTCAAACAAAAGCTTCTCTGCATTTAAACATTTAACACAAATACAAAATTGTGAAGAATTAAACTGTATCAACATGTGCACATAAAGTAACTAAAGCAAATATGGACGGTATATGCAGGACTGATCCTCTGCATAAACAGAACCCTTTTTTCTATTGATTCTGACATATCCAGATTCTCAATCAATGTAGCAGCTACAATTGAAATTAAATAATATAAACGTGATATATTTTCATCTGTGTAAAGTTTTTGCAGAGTGATGCCATGGCCAGCACTTATATTTTGGTGTTCTTTCACTCTACTTGTTTTTTTGACAGTATCACTTTTAGACTTGCACACTGAGTAACACTTTTCGCAAAAAGTAATAAGAACACATTATTTTTTTATTTTATTTCTGCTTACCACAACTAACTTACCACATGTATATTAAGTACATGCAGTACTTCTGTATGCATCATTTAGCTAATGGTTTTTGGTAAGATCATAATATAAATATTATGAATTATGTTAGTAGTATGCACCGGACCAGAGTTTAAACTTCACGAGATGGTCAGATACATCAAGCAGAAATAGAGAATGTCAAGCAGAACTTATACAATTATACAAAACATGAGATGATGAAAAATTGCAAAAATCAATTTATTTAAAACCTTAAATTTTAATAGGCTTAGGTAGGTAGGTTAGGTTACAAAATTTGCTTTAAAAAGTATCCAGTACAGATAAGAAGTCATAGACTCCTAAACTAACAGAAGCTCAACAGACATCAACTGTATTAGCTCAAAAACTACTTACAAACATTGTACACGACTTTTTTGCACTCTAACATGGATTTGGCAGCAGATACTTTCCCTTCTGTAACATATACCATATTTAGTTTGTTTCTGAAATTATTGTATGTTATGTAGTATGTAAAACAAGAGATCTGAGACAGATCAAGCAGTCTTGAAGTAAGCGCTGAATTAAGTGCTAAGCAAATTATTAAGCCTATAGGTGTTAGGGATTTAAAAGTTATATACTCAACTAATTCTCATGAGACATGTAGACTTCATTCTTTTAAAAATGCTTTTTCTGTAATGGTTTAAGGTAGAACACCCTTTACATTTTGTTAAACTTCACCAAAGTTGTGATCAATAGTTAACATTATTGTTGTCAAAAAACACTTTTCTCCTTTGTATGTGTTTTTTTTTTTTTTTAATTATTCTTTTTTTATTCTAAATTGTACATTTAGAACAAATCACACTGGTGGCATTACATCAAAATGTGTACACGTTATTAGGACTGGACAACCAAAAGGACTCTGGCGCTGAATATATGCCTTTGGATGCAATTTCAGCTTTGCAAACTCACTTGCTTAGTATTTGACCAGATGGTTCATGATTAAAAACAGAATTGTTGTCGGTTTTATGCTATATATTATTAAATTTGACTTCTATAGTGAACTTTGTCTTCTTGGTGAAATTAGGATTTCATTAAAAATTGTATCTGACAAGTGTCTGGGCCATTGCCAATCATATGCACATGCGCTGAACTGTTTAAGTTGCCTTTGGTGAAGTGCCTGTGGATGGAGTGCACCATGGTGGGGTTACCTCCTCACACAACAAGAGGCATGTCCTCTAGATCCCTGGGAATCTCAAGACAAGAGTCCCTGGAGCTGGAGCTCTGCAGCTGAATGGCCTTATCTTCTGGGTCAAAAACCATTGCTGTTGCCCCTTCCCAAGGTTTTGCCCCAGCCTCCTCCTTTGTCTCTTGTGTTTCAGCCTGTCCGTCCATATTGCTCTCTGCTTTTACCTCTTCAAGCACGACACTGGCATCGCAAGGCCCAATCAGTCCTCCAGCCTCTAGCGGGTCAGTGTCCCAGTAGCCAGGACTGCTCACCAAGTCCATGTTTGAGCGGGAGGTTCGGGGAGCATAAATCCGCCGCTGAATGTGGCAGATCTGGCATGCCAGCACCACAGTGGCAACCAGCAGGCAGACAATCAGCGCGCCTGCTGAACCTATAGCAATCAAACCCATCTCAGTATCAATCAAGCAGTTTCCTTCAGTGCCATTGGTGCCTGCATAATGAAAGCTAGTATAATTAGTGGCAGTAAGACTGGGCTCTGTTGCAGGGACCGAGCTGCCACCTTTTGTTGTGTACGAATGCGTCTGCATCGTTGACAGGCCTTGGTCTGCGTTAATAGGACAGAGAAGCAGCTTGTTGAGCAGGAGAAACAGCCAAAGACTAGTCCTGGTGCCTTTCATTGTGCTCTGAAATTAAGTTTAGCAAAGAATAAATACAACTTTAGCCTTTCAACATCTTTTGCTGCATACTCATAAGGATTTTTAATAAATGTAAAAAAAAATTGCAAAGAATTGTACATGAAGTTTGTTTCATAATTATTATACCTCAGATTTTTGATACTATGATATTGACTAGGAACAGGGTTCACTTTTAATGCCATTCATGAAGAATTAGTATAACCTGATTATGCCAGTACTTACTTATGGTAGTAGCGTTGGCAGAGGGATGGAATGAGACACCTGCTTCTGATAATCTTGAGATGTAGTGAATTTACTTCCTGACCCTGTCACAGGGTCTTTTTGTAGTCTGTTTATTTCAGGACCCCTGGCTGAAGAACTCTTACAAGAAACAAGAGACAAAAATAGAGATGTACTTGCTTTGAAACCAACCAACATCTTTTCATTTGTGTTGCGTATTATACAATAATTATATTATACAATAATGAGGAAGCTCATGTATACAAACCCCAAACCTAG